>NW_028320144.1:0-58915 GCF_062004578.1 Staurois parvus
GGTTTTGGTGTTTTGTACATTTTGTTTCTTTATTTACTATAATATATAAATGTAACAAATATTTCTTCTATTGCAGTGAATATGACGCGTTTGTATTTCATGTTATATTCATCCAGAAGGGGGCGCTGTCAGTCGTCTGTTTATAAAGCGAAGATTATATACAAATCCCGCAGAATGCGGCTTCACACTGAATGCGACTTTGAATTGGCGCTGCTTCAAGCGAAGTGATTTCAGAGCTGCAGAAGTCAATGAAAGTCGCAATGAAATCGGAAAAAACTCGCACTGGAACTATTTTTGAACTCGTGTGTCTTCAAATCGCACAGATTAAGAGCGTGCCACAGAAACACATCCGATGCGACTTCAGCTGAGATTTGTAAGTCACGGCGGTGGGAATAACAGCTTCGAGCCCAGAAACACCAAATCCACTTTGAAATTGTGCAACTGCACTAGAAATCACGTGATTTCAGAGTCGGATGTCAGTGCAACTCGGAGGACATCACTGCGACTTCAGGTGCGACTCGGAGGACATCACTGCGACTTCAGGTGCGACTCGGAGGACATCACTGCGACTTCAGGTGCGACTCGGAGGACATCAATGCGACTTCAGGTGCGACTCGGAGGACATCACTGCGACTTCAGGTGCGACTCGGAGGACATCACTGCGACTTCAGGTGCGACTCGGAGGACATCACTGCGACTTCAGGTGCGACTCGGAGGACATCAATGCGACTTCAGGTGCGACTCGGAGGACATCACTGCGACTTCAGGTGCGACTCGGAGGACATCACTGCGACTTCAGGTGCGACTCGGAGGACATCACTGCGACTTCAGGTGCGACTCGGAGGTCATCACTGCGACTTCAGGTGCGACTCGGAGGACATCAGTGCGACTTCAGGTGCGACTCGGAGGACATCAGTGCAACTTCAGGTGCGACTCGGAGGACATCAGTGCGACTTCAGGTGCGACTCGGAGGACATCAGTGCAACTTCAGGTGCGACTCGGAGGACATCACTGCGACTTCAGGTGCGACTCGGAGGACATCACTGCGACTTCACGCATACATATCTGTCCCACATTATTATTATTATTACATGGAGTTTATATAGCGCCAAAGGGTTTGCTCAGCGCTGTACAATAGGGGGGACAATACATGGCACAGTACAACAAAGACAGACAGCGTACGAGGGGTAAGAGGGCCCTACTCTTTCGAGCTTACAATCTAGGAGGGAGGGGGTAGTGGAACAATAGGAAGTGGCTGAGGGGGATGAAGTGGCTGAGGGGGATGGAGTGGCTGAGGGGGATGAAGTGGCTGAGGGGGATGAAGTGGTGGGAGGAATGAGGGAGGATGGTCGTTAGGTGAGGGTGGGGTAGGCTTCCCTGAAAAGATGGGTTTTGAGGGAGCGCCTGAATGTGAGGAGGGAAGGTGACAGTCGGATGGATTGGGGTAGTGAGTTCCAGAGGATGGGGAAGGACCTGGAGAAGTCCTGCAGTCGTGCATGGGAGGAGGAGACCAGGGAGCAGGATAGAAGGAGGTCCTGTGAGGAGCGAAGGGTACGGGTAGGGTGGTACTTGGGGATCAGGTTGGTGAGGTAGTCAGGGGCAGTGTTATGAACGGCTTTGTAGGTCAGGATTAGAAGTTTAAATTTGATGCATTGGACAATCGGGAGCCAGTGGAGGGAGAGGCAGAGGGGGTGGAGCCAGTGGAGGGAGAGGCAGAGGGGGTGGAGCCAGTGGAGGGAGAGGCAGAGGGGGGTGGAGCCAGTGGAGGGAGAGGCAGAGGGGGGTGGAGCCAGTGGAGGGAGAGGCAGAGGGGGGTGGAGCCAGTGGAGGGAGAGGCAGAGGGGGTGGAGCCAGTGGAGGGAGAGGCAGAGGGGGGTGGCAGAGGTGGAGCGGGTGGTGAGGTGGATGAGTCTGGCAGCTGAGTTAAGGATGGTCTGGAGCAGGGAGAGCCTGCACTGGGGTAGGCCGGTGAGGAGGGAGTTGCAGTAGTCCAGACGTGAGATGATGAGGGAGTGTACAAGTAGTTTGGTGGTGTCTGGGGTAAGGAACGTACGTATCTTGGCGATATTGCGGAGGTGGAGCCTGCATGTGTTTGTAAGTGATTGGACATGAGGGAGGAAGGAAAGGTTCGAGTCAAGAATGACGCCAAGGACTTTGGCTTGCGGGGCGGGAATGATAGTGGTGTTGGTGGTGGTGATGGATAGGCTAGGGGGGGGGGGCGCGGGCTGGGGGGAAGACGAGGAGTTCGGTTTTGGAGAGGTTGAGCTTGAGGAAATGGAGCGACATCCAGTCAGAGATGTCGTTTAGGAGGTGAGTGATGCGGGCGGAGATAGTGGGGGTGAGTGAGGGGTGGAGAGGTAAATTTGGGTGTCATCAGCGTAGAGGTGATAATTGGGAGTTTATGAGTTTGCCAAGGGAGGAGGTGTAGATGGAGAAGAGAAGGGGTCCAAGGACAGAGCCCTGGGGGACCCCAACAGAGAGGGGGAGAGAGGGGGAGGGAAGGGGAGGTGGTACCATTGTAGGTGACGCTGAAGGAGCGTTGTGACAGGTAGGATGAGAACCAGGAGAGGGCGGTATCTCTGATGCCAAGGGAGTGTAGTTTATTAAGGAGGAGGGGGTGGTGGACTGTGTGGAAGGCCGCAGAGAGGTCCAGGAGAAGGAGGACAGAGTAGTCGCCTTTGGCGGTTAGCAGGTCATTAGTGATTTGAGGAGGGCGGTTTCGGTGGAGTGTAGGGGACGGAAGCCGGACTGTAATGGGTCAAGGAGGTTATTGTCAATAAGGTGGGCGTTTAGGGGATCGTAGACTATGTGCTCAAGGAGCTTGGAGGTGAGTGGCAGCAGGGAGATGGGTCTGAGGTTGGTGGGGTCCACGGGATCCAGGGAGGGCTTTTTGAGAATGGGGGTGATATGTGCGTGCTTTAGGGGGAGGGGAATGCGCCAGTAGAGAGGGAGAGATTGAAGATGTGGGTGAGGGAGCGGATGAGGGAAGAGGGGGGTGACTGGAGGAGTTGAGAGGGGATAGGGTCCAGGGGGCAGGTAGTGAGGCGGGTTTCTGAGAGGACCTTAACGACTTCCCACATGACGAGGGTGGCAGAATATTTGCACTGGTGGAGGAGATGCCCGCATGACGAGGGTGGCAGAATGCACCGGTGGAGGAGATGCCCGCATGACGAGGGTGGCAGAATGTCTGCACCGGTGGAGGAGATGCCCGCATGACGAGGGTGGCAGAATGCACCAGTGGAGGAGATGCCCACATGACGAGGGTGGCAGAATGCACCGGTGGAGGAGATGCCCGCATGACGAGGGTGGCAGAATGCATCGGTGGAGGAGATGCCCGCATGACGAGGGTGGCAGAATGCACCAGTGGAGGAGATGCCCACATGACGAGGGTGGCAGAATGCACCGGTGGAGGAGATGCCCGCATGACGAGGGTGGCAGAATGCATCGGTGGAGGAGATGCCCGCATGACGAGGGTGGCAGAATATTTGCACCTCGTGGAGGAGATGCCCGCATGACGAGGGTGGCAGAATATTTGCACCGGTGGAAGAGATGCCCACATGACGAGGGTGGCAGAATATTTGCACCTGGGGAGGAGATGCCCGCATGACGAGGGTGGCAGAATATTTGCACCTTGTGGAGGAGATGCCCACATGACAAGGGTGGCAGAATATTTGCACCGGTGGAAGAGATTGCCCAAATGACGAGGGTGGCAGAATATTTGCACCTGGGGAGGAGATGCCCGCATGACGAGGGTGGCAGAATATTTGCACCAGTGGAGGAGATGCCCACATGACGAGGGTGGCAGAATATTTGCATCAGTGGAGGAGATGCCCACATGACGAGGGTGGCAGAATATTTGCACCAGTGGAGGAGATGCCCACATGACGAGGGTGGCAGAATGCACCAGTGGAGGAGATGCCCGCATGACGAGGGTGGCTGAATGCACCAGTGGAGGAGATGCCCGCATGACGAGGGTGGCAGAATATTTGCACCAGTGGAGGAGATGCCCACATGACGAGGGTGGCAGAATGCACCAGTGGAGGAGATGCCCGCATGACGAGGGTGGCTGAATGCACCAGTGGAGGAGATGCCCGCATGACGAGGGTGGCAGAATATTTGCACCAGTGGAGGAGATGCCCGCATGACGAGGGTGGCAGAATATTTGCACCAGTGGAGGAGATGCCCGCATGACGAGGGTGGCAGAATATTTGCACCAGTGGAGGAGATGCCCGCATGACGAGGGTGGCAGAATATTTGCACCAGTGGAGGAGATGCCCGCATGACGAGGGTGGCAGAATATTTGCATTAGTGGAGGAGATGCCCACATGACGAGGGTGGCAGAATATTTGTACCAGTGGAGGAGATGCCCGCATGACGAGGGTGGCAGAATATTTGCACCAGTGGAGGAGATGCCCGCATGACGAGGGTGGCAGAACGTCTGCACCGGTGGAGGAGATGCCCACATGACGAGGGTGGCAGAATATTTGCACCGGTGGAGGAGATGCCCGCATGACGAGGGTGGCAGAATATTTGCACCGGTGGAGGAGATGCCCACATGACGAGGGTGGCAGAATATTTGGTGGAGGAGATGTCCGCATGACGAGGGTGGCAGAATGCACCGGTGGAGGAGATGCCCACATGACGAGGGTGGCAGAATATTTGGTGGGGGAGATGCCCACATGACGAGGGTGGCAGAATATTTGCACCGGTGGAAGAGATGCCCACATGACGAGGGTGGCAGAATATTTGGTGGAGGAGATGTAGAGGTTTGGCAAGACTCTGACACATAGACGCCCAGCTGGAGAGGAAACGAAGCTGAACTGGAACAGGGACACGCCTTTCGCTCTGCATCACCAAAACCTCAGATATTTCTCCTCTCAGTTCCTAATGACACTCCGGCACCGAGACAACCGGCTGAGTACCAGGCTGAGCCCCCGGGGCCCTGAAGGGGTTAAGCTCTTAAGCCAACCAAGTGTGGCTCCCGGTAACTTGATCTCTGTAGACCCATCTGGCTGCACAAACCAAAACCTCACAGCAGCAGCAGCAGACGCATCTGGCAAGTCCCGCCGCCACCCAGCCCTGGAGCACAGGGACCTATCTTGGTATGTAGGTGGACTCGGTGGAGGAACCGGCGGACCTGACAGAAAAGGTTCTTCTGTGCAGCATGATCCCTCCTGATGCTCCATCCAACAGGACAAGACTGAAGGACGTCCGGAGAGTCGCCTTGCGAAGGTCGCCATGCACGAGGAGAAGACGCAGAAGAGTTCTTGAGCAGTGAGCAGCAAGTATGTCCAAGCCTCTTAGAGGATCTTCTCGCTCCACGTGGTCCTGCAGGAGGTTCTCCTACATGTAGACCTCTCTTACCTCCTTCTTTTTTTTTTTCATGCATTTTCTGGAGACTTGGTTTTTGCAGACATGCTACACGGACCTCTACCACCAATCCCGAAGCTGTAGGAGACAACGGGACAGGAGGGACCTGCCAGCCAGCGAGGTCTGTCCCCTCGCCAGCTCCGGGATGGAGTATTTGTTCAAAAGAAGGAGAATCCTGAAAACTTGCATCACTTTGTCTTTGCTGTTTGCCACCCTGGTGACCATTCATAAACTGAAACTGGTGGAGGAAGGGGCCAAGGGCAGCCTGGCATTCCACACCAGAATCATGCACGAGTGGCTGCAGCCAGACAACGGCTCCTCTAAGAGGAACAGAGATGGGGTGGCTAGTTCTAGAATTCCTGAACCCTTGGACTTGCCACCACCAAGGTGGGACATTAATGAAAGCAAATGCCCTGAAATACAGCTTTAAGGAGGCAACCGTGGTTCAAGCACGTGGACCCAAGATTCCACCAGTTCATCCTCCGTAGGCATTGCAGATACTTCCCGTTGCTGCTCAACCACCCTGAAAAGTGCCAAGGAGACATCCATCTACTCATAGTGGTCAAGTCCATCATTGAGCAACATGACCGACGGGAAGCCGTGAGAAGGACCTGGGGGAAGGAGAAGGAGGTAGACGGCAAGAAAATTAAGACTCTTTTCCTCTTAGGGACCACATCTACTGGGAAAGACCACTGGAACCTCCAGAGACTTATCGAGCAGGAGGACCAAATTTACGGAGACATCCTTCAGTGGGATTTCATGGACACCTTCTTCAACTTGACTCTCAAGGAAGTGAACTTCCTCAAGTGGTTCCACATCTACTGCCCCAACGTGGAATTTATTTTCAAAGGCGATGACGATATTTTTGTGAACACCAAAAACGTTTTGGATTTCTTGGCCTTCAAGAAGGACGACCCTTTGTTGCCCAGCTTGTTCGTAGGAGATATTATTTCCCGAGCCGTTCCCATTAGGAACAAACAAAGCAAATACTTCATCCCCAAAGAGCTCTACGACAAACCGTACCCGGTGTATGCCGGAGGCGGGGGCTTCCTGATGGCTTCTCCTCTAGCCAGTAGACTCTTTGTGGCCTCCGAGGGCATACAGTTGTTCCCCATCGACGACGTGTTCCTGGGACTGTGCCTGAAGTCGGTGGGAGTGGAGCCCAAGTTACATCCGGGGTTCAGGACATTTGGAATTAGTAAGAAAAAATCGAGCGCCATGAATAAGGACCCTTGTTTCTACAAGAGCTTGTTGGTGGTCCACAAGCTGAGCGCGCAGGATCTTCTCAACATGTGGGAGGTTGTCCACCATGAAAAAATCAACTGTGGTAAAAAGGTTCACTTTTAAGTAATAATCCAAAAATAAGGTGCAGGTAAAAATCTGAAGAGACTTTTTGTATTTTCTATATTATATTAACGTTCTTCTAAATTAAGATTAAAACATATTATTTGTTTTACTTTGTTGTGTCCTCCCGGGTGAATCTGGATTTTGTTTTTGTCTTTTGTTTATCATCATTATTATAATTTTTATTATTATTATAATTAGTATTATTATCATTTTATTATTATTATTTTATTATTATTTTTAATATTGTTATAATTATCATTTTTAATATTATAATGATTATTTTTAATATTGTTATAATTATTATTTTATTATTATAATTATTTTATTATCATTTTTAATATTATTATTTTTAATATTATAATTATTATAATTTTTATTATTTTTACTATTATTATTATTATCATTTTTAATATTATAATAATGATTATTTTTAATATTGTTATATTTTATTATTATCATTTTTAATATTATAATAATAATTATAACCGTATTAAAAATAATCATTATAATATTAAAAATGATAATAATAATAGTAAAAATAATAAAAATTATAATAATTATAATATTAAAAATAATAATAATATTAAAAATGATAATAAAATAATTATAACAATATTAAAAATAATTATAACAATATTAAAAATGATAATTATAATATTAAAAATAATAATGAATACTATAACAATATTAAAAATAATAATTATTTTTTATTATTATTTTATATTATAATTATTATTATCCTTATTATTAATATTTGAGATCCATATAATATAAAAATAATTTTTTTTAAATCCTAAATAGGAATGAGTCATTTTAGGGCATTTAAAGGGCAAATCCACTTTTCTGACACAGGTAAAATAGATGTAAACCCCGAACTGAATATTATAAATAATTGCCCCCCCCCCCCCCCCCCATCCGTTTTAATAAATTGCTGTTAGTTTTTTTTTATTTGTCTTGCTGCATCTCAATGCTGCTGATCTCCTGCGGCCTCTTTGCAGCCACTTCCCATCCCCCTGACTCCAGTGATGGTCGCTCGGCATTTCTCAAGGTCGGCTTCCTGACAACAGTGAGCCGTGTCTGCTTAAAGGGCAACTCCACCTCCGAGGGGAAAAAACAAAATATAATATCATCTGTACAATGGCTGCACAAGGCTCACTGTGATTGGATGTCATTACAAGTCTCCCTTCTTGCCCTCATTTTCTGTCAAATTCAATATGGCCGCCTGGAGGCATTTTGCACACAGATGGTATACAGCCCCCCCTTCCCCGATATGTAATTTTCTGCTGTGTGATTGGCTTACTGATTTTACCAGAATTCTGCACTAACATACCAGTCAGATTTTGAGCATCGCCTGCAACAGAAAGTGTCATTTGGGGTGAGATTCTCCCAAAGGGAATCACATCTAAAGGGATGCAGACCCCGCCGCTTTCCTCATTAGAGCCCTGCAGGGGCAGCAGCTGATTGGTCATTATAAAGCGGGAGGAGTCTGCGACAACGAACAATGATCGCCCAGAGGGGGCGGGGCGTCGTCTCAACAAATCAGAGTTACTCTTTAACGTGCGTTGAAATGGCTACTTTGGAAGCCAATGTGACAGAGTGACAACTAGGAGCAGAAATGGGGGAGGGGGACCGAGCGTTGTCACCCCATAACAGGAAATGCCTGAACAAGGACCCTTGTGGCAGAATATTCATTAAAGTCGCAGATTCTATTATTTATGGGAATTAAATGAACAGATTATTATATATTCGATGTCAGCGAATGAGAAATGTTAGTGACTTCAGTACTGCAAGACGGGGAAATAATACGTGATTGGATGTAGTCTGGTGACCTCATCCCTGCGCAGGCTCCTGCAGTACCCATTGTGCCCAGCTGGAAATCTGTACATCTCGCAGACCTAAATATCGGAGCCCCCAGAGCATTGTCCCAGATCTGTACCTCATGGGCGGGGCTTGCAGGTAACCCTCCTGGCTGTCTGTATGGGAACACCAATGAGCACAGAGGACAGTTCCAGATACAATATGAGCCGAACACCAATCAGGAAGAAGGATTCCTTATATTATTGTATTTATTATTACTTTAACCCCTCGCCTTCCGGGCACCTATACCCCTCCCTGCCCCCCTGGGCACTCCCACCCCCTCCCTGGCACTCCCACCCCCTCCCCTGCCTACCGGGCACTCCCACCCCCTCCTTGCGTACCAGGCACTTCTACCCCCTCCCTGCCTACAGGGCACCTATACCCCCTTCCTGCCCCCCGGGCGCTTCTACCCCCTTCCTGCCCACCGGGCACTCCTACCCCCTTCCTGCCCACCGGGCACTTCTACCCCCTTCCTGCCCACCGGGCACTTCTACCCCCTTCCTGCCCACCGGACACTTCTACCCCCTCCCTGCCTACAGGACACTTCTACCCCCTTCCTGCCTACCGGGCACTTCTACCCCCTCCCTGCCCACCGGGCACTTCTACCCCCTTCCTGCCCACCGGACACTTCTACCCCCTCCCTGCTCACAGGACACTTCTACCCCCTCCCTGCCCACCGGACACCTCTACCCCCTTCCTGCACACCGGCACTCCCACCCCCTTCCTGCCTACCGGGCACTCCTACCCCCTTCCTGCCTACAGGGCACTCCTACCCCCTTCCTGCCCACCGGACACTTCTACCCCCTTCCTGCCTACAGGGCACTTCTACCCCCTTCCTGCCTACAGGGCACTTCTACCCCCTCCCTGCCTACCGGACACTTCTACCCCCTCCCTGCCTACAGGACACTTCTACCCCCTTCCTGCCTACCGGGCACTTCTACCCCCTCCCTGCCCACCGGGCACTTCTACCCCCTTCCTGCCCACCGGACACTTCTACCCCCTCCCTGCCCACAGGGCACTTCTACCCCCTCCCTGCCCACCGGACACTTCTACCCCCTCCCTGCCCACCGGACACTTCTACCCCCTTCCTGCCTACAGGGCACTTCTACCCCCTTCCCGCCTACCGGGCACTTCTACCCCTTTCCCGCCTACAGGGCACTTCTACCCCCTTCCCGCCTACCGGACACTTCTACCCCCTTCCCGCCTACCGGACACTTCTACCCCCTCCCTGCCTACCGGACACTTCTACCCCCTCCCTGCCTACCGGGCACTTCTACCCCCTTCCTGCCTACCGGGCACTTCTACCCCCTTCCTGCCTACCGGGCACTTCTACCCCCCCCCTGCCTACCGGGCACTTCTACCCCCTTCCTGCCTACCGGACACTTCTACCCCCTTCCTGCCTACCGGGCACTTCTACCCCCTTCCTGCCTACCGGACACTTCTACTCCCTGCCTACCGGGCACTTCTACCCCCTTCCTGCCTACAGGACACTTCTACCCCCTCCCTGCCTACAGGACACTTCTACCCCCTCCCTGCCTACCGGGCACTTCTACCCCCTTCCTGCCTACCGGGCACTTCTACCCCCTTCCTGCCTACAGGACACGTCTACCCCCTTCCTGCCTACAGGACACTTCTACCCCCTCCCTGCCTACAGGACACTTCTACCCCCTTCCTGCCTACAGGACACTTCTACCCCCTCCCTGCCTACAGGACACTTCTACCCCCTCCCTGCCTACAGGACACTTCTACCCCCTCCCTGCCTACCGGGCACTTCTACCCCCTCCCTGCCTACCGGGCACTTCTACCCCCTTCCTGCCTACAGGACACGTCTACCCCCTTCCTGCCTACAGGACACGTCTACCCCCTTCCTGCCTACAGGGCACTTCTACCCCCTCCCTGCCTACAGGACACTTCTACCCCCTCCCTGCCTACAGGGCACTTCTACCCCCTTCCTGCCTACAGGGCACTTCTACCCCCTTCCTGCCTACAGGGCACTTCTACCCCCTTCCTGCCTACCCGGCACTTCTACCCCCTTCCTGCCTACAGGACACTTCTACCCCCTTCCTGCCTACAGGACACTTCTACCCCCTTCCTGCCTACAGGGCACTTCTACCCCCTTCCTGCCTACAGGGCACTTCTACCCCCTTCCTGCCTACAGGGCACTTCTACCCCCTCCCTGCCTACAGGGCACTTCTATCCGGCCGGTTCACACTCCATGCGTTTCAGTTGCTTTTTTCCTGCATCCAAATTGCACAGAAAGTCGGTGATACGGCGGTCATCATTCACATCAGCGCTCGCAGTTCCGGACGCAGAAAAAAAAAAAGTAGAACAGGCGGCATATTTCCTGCACAGAACTGTACTGGAACGCGGTAAAATGCACCAAAAACGCACATTTCCTATTTAAATTGAAGAAAAGGGAAAAACATGAACTGGAACTAAAAAACGCATCGGAACGCGTCAAAAACGCACAGAAAGTCGTTGATATGGTTGTCGGTGTCATCGTTCACATCAATGCTTGCAGTTCCGGCTGCATTTTTCCTGCACAGAACTGTACTGGAATGTAGCAAAACGCACCAAAATGCACCGGAACGCACAAGAGGTGAAACAATGAACTGGAAAGCATAAAAAACACACCTAAACGCATCAAAAACATATCAAAAACACGCATGCGGAACTGCATCCCGAACACATCTGGGCTGCGTTTCTATGGTGTGAAGCGGGCTTAGGTCTGATTTTTTTTAACGCATTCCGGTGCGTTTTTTCAATCTAAATGGGGACATGTGCGTTTTTGGTGCATTTGGTGCGTTTTTATGCGTTTTACTGCATTCCAGCGCAGTTCTGTGCAGGTAAAAGCAGCCGGATCTTTTTTTTCTCTGCAACCAGAACGCGCCGGACTGCAAGCGCTGATGTGAACGATGACATCAACATATCACCTTTCTGTGCGTTTTGGGTGCAGAAAAAAAATCTACCAAAACGCATGGAGTGTGATTTTCCCCTGGCTGGCTTTCAGCTGCTGCAGAGAGAAGCACACAGGGGATCAACTCCAGTAATTTATCAGCCCCTTTCATTCCTGAATGAACACAATGGGGGGATTGGTACCGATCACTCACTGTGTTCATTCATAACTGAAGCGTAGTGAACTGTGGGTTTTTTTGGGATGGAAGGGCCCTGTCAGGTTGGCTGTAGGAGGCCCTGTGGTTTGGGGGGCCCTGTGGTTTGGGGGGCCCTGTCAGGTTGGATGTAAGGGGCCCTGTGGTTTCTAACAGCAGCCCTGCATGAAGTACTGTGTGCTGCAGATATCATCATGTTTGAGTCGGAGTTCCCCCAGATCTGAGAATGATTTGATTGGTTCCCCTGAAAGGCTGGAATAGACCTTCCCCTGTCCCAGAGATCTCTGCATACAGAACCTCAGAACGTCTATAAATACGGGGGGGGGGGGGAACATCAACATTGGGGGGGGGGGGCAACCAACATGGGGGGGGGACACCTAACGTCCCACTGTGAATGCACCTCTGGGTCAGGAGGACACGCCCAGTATTTCAGGGAACCCTGGAGGTCTCGGAGGGGATTCACTGACCACCATTGGGAATACTGCAAGACATTTTGCAAGTGCCATTGGAAGTACTAGCAGGGAGTCTGGAGGTCCTGGAAGAGGTCCTGGGAATGTAGAGGTCCTGGTGGTCCTGGGAACGTAGAGGTCCTGGTGGTCCTGAAAACATAGAGGTCCTGGTGGTCCTGAAAACGTAGAGGTCCTGGTGGTCCTGAAAACGTAGAGGTCCTGGTGGTCCTGGGAATGTAGAGGTCCTGGTGGTCCTGGGAATGTAGAGGTTCTGGTGGTCCTGGGAATGTAGAGGTCCTGGTGGTCCTGGCAATGTAGAGGTCCTGGAAGAGGTCCTGGGAATGTAGAGGTCATGGTGGTCCTGGGAATGTAGAGGTCCTGGAAGAGGTCCTGGTGGTCCTGGGAATGTAGAGGTCCTGGTGGTCCTGGAAATGTAGAGATCCTGGTGGTCCTGGAAGAGGTCCTGTTGGTCCTGGGTATGTAGAGGTCCTGGGAATGTAGAGGTTCTGGTGGTCCCGGGAATGTAGAGGTTCTGGTGGTCCTGGGAACGTAGAGGTCCTGGTGGTCCTGGGAATGTAGAGATCCTGGTGGTCCTGGAAGAGGTCCTGGTGGTCCTGGGAATGTAGAGGTCCTGGTGGTCCTGGAAGAGGTCCTGGTGGTCCTTGGAATGTAGAGGTCCTGGTGGTCCTGGAAGAGGTCCAGGTGGTCCTGGGAATGTAGAGGTCCTGGTGGTCATCGGAACGTAGAGGTCCTGGTGGTCATCGGAACGTAGAGGTCCTGGTGGTCATCGGAACGTAGAGGTCCTGGTGGTCCTGGGAACGTAGAGGTCCTGGTGGTCCTGGGAACGTAGAGGTCCTGGAGGTCCTGGAAGAGGTTCTGGTGGTCCTGGGAATGTAGAGGTCCTGGTGGCCCTGGGAATGTAGAGGTCCTGGGAATGTAGAGGTCCTGGTGGTCCTGGGAATGTAGAGGTCCTGGTGGTCCTGGGAATGTAGAGGTTCTGGTGGTCCTGGGAATGTAGAGATCCTGGTGGTCCTGGAAGAGGTCCTGGTGGTCCTGGGAATGTAGAGGTCCTGGTGGTCCTGGAAGAGGTCCTGGGAATGTAGAGGTCCTGGAAGAGGTCCTGGTGGTCCTGGGAACGTAGAGGTCCTGGTGGTCCTGGGAACGTAGAGGTCCTGGTGGTCCTGGGAACGTAGAGGTCCTGGTGGTCCTGGGAATGTGGAGGTCCTGGTGGTCCTGGGAACGTAGAGGTCCTGGGAATGTAGAGGTCCTGGTGGCCCTGGGAATGTAGAGGTCCTGGTGGTCCTGGAAGAGGTCCTGGTGGTCCTGGGAATGTAGAGGTCCTGGTGGTCCTGGAAATGTAGAGATCCTGGTGGTCCTGGAAGAGGTCCTGTTGGTCCTGGGTATGTAGAGGTCCTGGGAATGTAGAGGTTCTGGTGGTCCCGGGAATGTAGAGGTTCTGGTGGTCCTGGGAACGTAGAGGTCCTGGTGGTCCTGGGAATGTAGAGATCCTGGTGGTCCTGGAAGAGGTCCTGGTGGTCCTGGGAATGTAGAGGTCCTGGTGGTCCTGGAAGAGGTCCTGGTGGTCCTTGGAATGTAGAGGTCCTGGTGGTCCTGGAAGAGGTCCAGGTGGTCCTGGGAATGTAGAGGTCCTGGTGGTCATCGGAACGTAGAGGTCCTGGTGGTCATCGGAACGTAGAGGTCCTGGTGGTCCTGGGAACGTAGAGGTCCTGGTGGTCCTGGGAACGTAGAGGTCCTGGAGGTCCTGGAAGAGGTTCTGGTGGTCCTGGGAATGTAGAGGTCCTGGTGGCCCTGGGAATGTAGAGGTCCTGGGAATGTAGAGGTCCTGGTGGTCCTGGGAATGTAGAGGTCCTGGTGGTCCTGGGAATGTAGAGGTTCTGGTGGTCCTGGGAATGTAGAGATCCTGGTGGTCCTGGAAGAGGTCCTGGTGGTCCTGGGAATGTAGAGGTCCTGGTGGTCCTGGAAGAGGTCCTGGGAATGTAGAGGTCCTGGAAGAGGTCCTGGTGGTCCTGGGAACGTAGAGGTCCTGGTGGTCCTGGGAACGTAGAGGTCCTGGTGGTCCTGGGAACGTAGAGGTCCTGGTGGTCCTGGGAATGTGGAGGTCCTGGTGGTCCTGGGAACGTAGAGGTCCTGGGAATGTAGAGGTCCTGGTGGCCCTGGGAATGTAGAGGTCCTGGTGGTCCTGGAAGAGGTCCTGGTGGTCCTGGGAATGTAGAGGTCCTGGTGGTCCTGGGAATGTAGAGATCCTGGTGGTCCTGGAGGTCCTGGGAATGTAGAGGTCTTGGTGGTCCTGGGAATGTAGAGGTCCTGGTGGTCCTGAGACTGTAGAGGTCCTGGAAGAGGTCCTGGTGGTCCTGGGAATGTAGAGGTCCTGGTGGTCCTGGAAGAGGTCCTGGTGGTCCTGGGAATGTAGAGGTCCTGGTGGTCCTGGAAGAGGTCCTGGTGGTCCTGGGAATGTAGAGGTCCTGGTGGTCCTGGGACTGTAGAGGTCCTGGAAGAGGTCCTGGTGGTCCTGGGAATGTAGAGGTCCTGGTGGTCCTGGGAATGTAGAGGTCCTGGAGGTCCTGGGAATGTAGAGGTCCTGGTGGTCCTGGGAATGTAGAGGTCCTGGAGGTCCTGGGAATGTAGAGGTCCTGGAGGTCCTGGGAATGTAGAGGTCCTGGTGGTCCTGGGAATGTAGAGGTCCTGGTGGTCCTGGAAGAGGTCCTGGTGGTCCTGGGAACGTAGAGGTCCTGGTGGTCCTGGGAATGTAGAGGTAGGAGACGTCCTCCTACCAAGCATGGGACTTGTAGTGCTGCTTGGGAGCTCTTACTACACCCGGAGCTCCGGCACTCTGAAGTCACCGCTCTGATCTGTCCTGGATCCCGTCACACCTGGAACAAGCCGAGGAGCCGGACTTCACTTCCCACATGCTTGTTCCAGGATAGAGAAGCAGGAAGTATGAAAGCCGAAGGCCAGGCAGCCGGCATTTCCAGATGGAGGTCACCAATGGCGGCCTCCGTATGTCTCAGCCTTGTGGCTCCGTGGAAAGTCTCCGGCCGCTCGGTGGAGTCAATCGTTTGCCGTATCGGCGACATCTGGTGGTTCTGGCAGAGAGGTCCATGGGGGGACCGTTCTCACCGGGTCCTAGTCCTCAGCCAGGACACAGCAGGCGGGATTGGCTGATAAGATTGTCTTCAGTGATGAGCGCCATTAACGGTCACCCAATGTGTCATTTTCCCGTAATTGTTCTCCGCCGTCCCCTCCCCCCCCGGCCACGCATCGGCAGTTCATTCCCAATCACTGTGTCAGGCCGGGGAGATGAATGGAAATATCGGCTCCCATTATTCTGTCCTCAGATTTGGCTCCTGTATTGGGAACGTCGGAGCCCGCCGGGGACCATCTACCGTGAGATGCCTCCTGAAGAACCTACTGAAGACCCGCCTGCCCCGCCCGAGTCTGGGACTCCAAGTACTCTAGTACCCGAATCTCACCACATCGGCCCCTCCTCCCTTTTCTAGGTAACCAATTATTGCCCCCCCCCCCCCTCTGGGGCTGCTGTTAGAAACCACGGGGCCTCAGACAGCCAACCTGACAGGGCCCCCCTAAAAAAAACACAGTTTACTATGCTTCAGTTATGAATGAACACAGTGAGTGATCTGTACCGATAGCTCATTGTGTTCATTCAGAAAAGGAAGGGGCTGGTAAATGTGACATAGAGGACCCTCCCCCGCTCTCCATCCTGAAGGATCCTATTGTGCGCTTGCAGCTGCTGCTGGGAAGGAGAGGAAAGTCGGCACTGCGGGGGCAAATGTATGATGTACAAGGAGGGTGATAGGTGCACCGGGGGGGGGGGGGAAGGGGAGGGGGGGTAATTACTGGAACCGATCCCCTGTATGGCTCTCTGTGCAGCAGCTTTCAGTTCTCTTTCAGCTGCTGCAGGGAGCGTCATACAGGGGATCGGTTCCAGTAATTGCCCCTCCCCCACCGCACCTATCACCATCCTTGCACACCATACATTTCCCCCGCTGCCCAGACCCCCCCCTGTGTGCCCCCCCCCCCCCCCCCCCCCCAGTGCTTCCGGCTTCCCTCCTCTCCTTCCTGCTGGCTTTCAGCTACTGCAGGGAGAGCCATACAGGGGATCGGTTCCAGTAATTGCCCCTCCCCCCCTCTGCACTCATCACCCTCCCTGTGCATCATACATTTCCCCCGCTGTCCAGGCCCCCCCTGTGTGCCCCCCCAGTGCTGCCGGCTTCCCTCCTCTCCTTCCCGCAAGCACACAATAGGATCCTTCAGGACGGAGAGCGGGGGAGGAGTCCGATAAATATGTCACATTTATCAGCCCCTTCCTTTGCTGAATGAACACAATGAATGATCAGTAATGATCACTCGCTGTGTTCATTCATAACCGAAGCCTAGGAAACGGTGTTGTTTTTGGGAGGGGGAATGACAGGTTGGCTGTGTGGGGCCCCGTGGTTCTCACATTGGCCCCACTAATCCAGATCTGATGTCTCAATTATCGTTTTTTGAGCACAATTGCCGCCATCCTCCTCCTCCTCCTCCCCCTCCCCTTCCTCCTCCTCCTCCTCCTCCTCCTCCTCCTCCCCTTCCTCCTCCTCCTCCTCCTCCTCCCCTTCCTCCTCCTCCTCCTCCTCCTCCTCCTCCTCCTCTTCCTCCTCTTCCTTCTCCTCCTCCTCCTCCTTCTCCTCCTCCTCCTCTTCCTCCTCCTCCTCTTCCTCCTCCTCTTCCTCCTCTTCCTCCTCTTCCTCCTCTTCCTCCTCTTCCTCCTCTTCCTTCTCCTCCTCTTCCTTCTCCTCCTCCTCCTCCTTCTTCTCCTCCTCCTCCTCCTCCTCCTCCTCCCCTTCCTCCTCCTCCTCCTCCTCCTCCTCCTCCTCCCAGACTGGTTTCTGTACTTCAGCTGAACGTTCCAAAGGTCCCAATCGCGGCACGTACGGCTCCAAGCAGGAAGGAGACCTGAAGATCTGGTCCATGATGACCTCCGGCTCCACCAACACACAGCCTGCATCGGCTTTGAAGACGAGGTGATCCATGGTCCCGTCTGGTCGAGGTGGTCCCTGGTCCCGTCTGGTCGAGGTGGTCCCTGGTCCCGTCTGGTCGAGGTGGTCCATGGTCCCGTCTGGTCGAGGTGGTCCCTGGTCCCGTCTGGTCGAGGTGGTCCCTGGTCCCGTCTGGTCGAGGTGGTCCCTGGTCCCGTCTGGTCGAGGTGGTCCCTGGTCCCGTCTGGTCGAGGTGGTCCCTGGTCCCGTCTGGTCGAGGTGGTCCATGGTCCCGTCTGGTCGAGGTGGTCCCTGGTCCCGTCTGGTCGAGGTGGTCCATGGTCCCATCTGGTTTGGCACTCCCGCCTTCTCCCGGCACCGAGGCCGCTCCATTCCAGGGCCCGCACTCCACACGTGATGGACACGCCCTGTGCTCTTCAGACTCTAACAATCATCACCAACTTGTTCTGAAGATCCCTGTAGTGTCCTACTACACCTGACTCCCCCCCCATGGAGTGTCCTACTACACCTGACCCCCCCCCCCATGGAGTGTCCTACTACACCTGACCCCCCCCCCCCATGGAGTGTCCTACTACACCTGACCCCCCCCCCCCATGGAGTGTCCTACTACACCTGACCCCCCCCCCATGGAGTGTCCTACTACACCTGACTCCCCCCCGACATGGAGTGTCCTACTACACCTGACCCCCCCCCCCATGGAGTGTCCTACTACACCTGACCCCCCCCCCATGGAGTGTCCTACTACACCTGACCCCCCCCCCATGGAGTGTCCTACTACACCTGACTCCCCCCCGACATGGAGTGTCCTACTACACCTGACTCCCCCCCCATGGAGTGTCCTACTACACCTGACCCCCCCCCCCATGGAGTGTCCTACTACACCTGACCCCCCCCCATGGAGTGTCCTACTACACCTGACTCCCCCCCGACATGGAGTGTCCTACTACACCTGACCCCCCCCCCATGGGGTGTCCTACTACACCTGACCCCCCCCATGGAGTGTCCTACTACACCTGACCCCCCCCCCCCATGGAGTGTCCTACTACACCTGACCCCCCCCCCCCCCCCATGGAGTGTCCTACTACACCTGACTCCCCCCCAACATGGAGTGTCCTACTACACCTGACCCCCCCCCCATGGAGTGTCCTACTACACCTGCCCCCCCCCCCCATGGAGTGTCCTACTACACCTGACCCCCCCCTCCCCTCCATGGAGTGTCCTAGTACACCTGACCCCCCCCCATGGAGTGTCCTACTACACCTGACCCCCCCCCATGGGGTGTCCTACTACACCTGACCCCCCCCATGGGGTGTCCTACTACACCTGACCCCCCCCCCATGGAGTGTCCTACTACACCTGACCCCCCCCCCCATGGAGTGTCCTACTACACCTGACCCCCCCCCATGGAGTGTCCTACTACACCTGACTCCCCCCCGACATGGAGTGTCCTACTACACCTGACTCCCCCCCGACATGGAGTGTCCTACTACACCTGACCCCCCCCCCCGACATGGAGTGTCCTACTACACCTGACTCCCCCCCGACATGGAGTGTCCTACTACACCTGACCCCCCCCATGGAGTGTCCTACTACACCTGACCCCCCCCAATGGAGTGTCCTACTACACCTGACCCCCCCCCTCCATGGAGTGTCCTACTACACCTGACCCCCCCTCCATGGAGTGTCCTACTACACCTGACCCCCCCCCATGGAGTGTCCTACTACACCTGACCCCCCCCCTCCATGGAGTGTCCTACTACACCTGACCCCCCCCCCCATGGAGTGTCCTACTACACCTGACCCCCCCCCCATGGAGTGTCCTACTACACCTGACCCCCCCCATGGAGTGTCCTACTACACCTGACCCCCCCCGACATGGAGTGTCCTACTACACCTGACTCCCCCCCGACATGGAGTGGTCCTACTACACCTGACTCCCCCCCGACATGGAGTGTCCTACTACACCTGACCCCCCCCCGTGGAGTGTCCTACTACACCTGACCCCCCCCAATGGAGTGTCCTACTACACCTGACCCCCCCCCCATGGAGTGTCCTACTACACCTGACCCCCCCCCTCCATGGAGTGTCCTACTACACCTGACCCCCCCCTCCATGGAGTGTCCTACTACACCTGACTCCCCCCTCCATGGAGTGTCCTACTACACCTGACCCCCCCCCCCATGGCAGCGTTTCTACAGGTGCTGCACTCCACAGGCCGGTTCCAGAAGTCCATTGTTGAGGTTGAACCTTCAGGTAAGTTTGTAGGTGAATGTGTCCTAAACTAGGAGAAAGTCAGGAAGCATGCAGCCAGTGAAGTCCCCGGTGCCTGTGCTGTGCTGTCCCTTCAGAGCTCCGTGACGTCATCGCGTACCCGTGAACCTGGAAGGCCGGGTGAAGATGGCGGCTCTGGGGAGCTGTGCACAGGTAGGTCTGTCATCATGGACTAGTAATGCGGTGCAGGGGGGGGGGGGGCGTTGTTTTGTCCTGGGGGGGCTACTATCACTATAAGGGCGTCACCCAAGGCGTGTTATTTAACCTCTTCCAGACCAATCATAGTGGTTACACAGGACGAGGGGCGGGCCGGAGGGGTGGCTGCCCTGTGCATTGTGGCACCATGTGAGGTGGGGGGGCACTGCAGGAAGATTGGGGGGTGGGATTTGTGTTGGGAGGGGGGAGTTCAGCAGGGGAGGATCTGTGCTGGGAGGGAGGAGTTCAGCAGGGGGAGGATCTGTGCTGGGAGGGAGGAGTTCAGCGGGGGGGGGGGATCTGTGCTGGGAGGGAGGAGTTCAGCAGGGGGGGGGATCTGTGCTGGGAGGGAGGAGTTCAGCAGGGGGGGGGGGATCTGTGCTGGGAGGGAGGAGTTCAGTGGGGGGGGATCTGAACTGGGAGGGAGGAGTTCAGCGGGGGGGGGGGGAATCTGTGCTGGCAGGGAGGAGTTCAGCGGGGGGGGGGGGGATCTGTGCTGGGAGGGAGGAGTTCAGCAGGGGGGGGGATCTGAACTAGGAGTTGGGGGAGATTTATGCTTAGGGAGTAAACATGCAAATTGGTGCTCATTTCCTGACACATAATGCTCATACATCGGGGGGGGGGGGGGGGGGAGTTTGGCACGTTCGCTCTGGGCTCTGGATACCCTTGTCCCAGCACCCTGCTGGCTACTTCCATCACTCATGATTTGCTTACATTTCATAGAGAAGCACAGAGACCCAGTGATGACGTCATGATGTAATGGAAATTTAAAAACAAAACAAAACACTTCAGTTGTAAGTAATGCAGCTTTGTCCCTCCCCCGCACCAGGACTGCTAATCGGCCAATGACTGGTCTTCCGTTCCCTGTCCACCAACCCCCCCTTCCATGTGTGTCTGTACCTCCCCCACCCACCACAGATGCGGGTACACCGCCACATTCACAGTTTGTATGATGTCTGCCTGGAGTTCCCCTTTTACTCTCCGCTCTGAGTCCTCACCGCAATCTCCGGGGGAAACACGATGGATCGGCAGCAGAAGTGACCCCCCCCCCAATAAACCCTCGCTGGGTCACCGGCAATAGGCCGAGTCATTTCCTTGGCAGGACTTCATGTGGAAAGATCTTCCTCCTCCTCTGAGCTCAGGCCGGCCACACAGGAGGGGCGGCAAAAACAAGCCGACAAAATCCACCAACTGCTGACTGTGTCACCAATTAAAGGAAACTCCGGCTATATAACCAGCAGCTGAGAATAGAATTAGAAGTACAATGGGAGTGTGAAGGAGGACTGACACAGTGTTTATAAACATCGATCAGATGGGGGATGGAGAGATACAAAGTAACATTGTTTATAAACATCGATCAGACGGGGGATGGAGAGATACAAAGTAACATTGTTTATAAACATCGATCAGACGGGGGATGGAGAGATACAAAGTAACATTGTTTATAAACATCGATCAGACGGGGGATAGAGATACAAAGTAACATTGTTTATAAACATCGATCAGACGGGAGATGGAGAGATACAAAGTAACATTGTTTATAAACATCGATCAGACGGGGGATGGAGAGATACAAAGTAACATTGTTTATAAACATCGATCAGACGGGAGATGGAGAGATACAAAGTAACATTGTTTATAAACATCGATCAGACGGGAGATAGAGAGATACAAAGTAACATTGTTTATAAACATCGATCAGACGGGAGATAGAGATACAAAGTAACATTGTTTATAAACATCGATCAGACGGGAGATGGAGAGATACAAAGTAACATTGTTTATAAACATCGATCAGACGGGAGATAGAGAGATACAAAGTAACATTGTTTATAAACATCGATCAGACGGGAGATAGAGAGATACAAAGTAACATTGTTTATAAACATCGATCAGACGGGAGATAGAGAGATACAAAGTAACATTGTTTATAAACATCGATCAGACGGGAGATAGAGAGATACAAAGTAACATTGTTTATAAACATCGATCAGACGGGAGATTGAGAGATACAAAGTAACATTGTTTATAAACATCGATCAGACGGGAGATAGAGATACAAAGTAACATTGTTTATAAACATCGATCAGACGGGAGATAGATACAAAGTAACATTGTTTATAAACATCGATCAGACGGGGGATGGAGAGATACAAAGTAACATTGTTTATAAACATCGATCAGACGGGGGATGGAGAGATACAAAGTAACATTGTTTATAAACATCGATCAGACGGGAGACGGAGAGATACAAAGTAACATTGTTTATAAACATCGATCAGACGGGAGATAGAGAGATACAAAGTAACATTGTTTATAAACATCGATCAGACGGGAGATAGAGAGATACAAAGTAACATTGTTTATAAACATCGATCAGACGGGAGATAGAGATACAAAGTAACATTGTTTATAAACATCGATCAGACGGGAGATGGAGAGATACAAAGTAACATTGTTTATAAACATCGATCAGACGGGAGATAGAGAGATACAAAGTAACATTGTTTATAAACATCGATCAGACGGGAGATAGAGAGATACAAAGTAACATTGTTTATAAACATCGATCAGACGGGAGATAGAGAGATACAAAGTAACATTGTTTATAAACATCGATCAGACGGGAGATTGAGAGATACAAAGTAACATTGTTTATAAACATCGATCAGACGGGAGATAGAGATACAAAGTAACATTGTTTATAAACATCGATCAGACGGGAGATAGATACAAAGTAACATTGTTTATAAACATCGATCAGACGGGAGATAGAGAGATACAAAGTAACATTGTTTATAAACATCGATCAGACGGGGGATGGAGAGATGCAAAGTAACATTGTTTATAAACATCGATCAGACGGGGGATGGAGAGATACAAAGTAACATTGTTTATAAACATCGATCAGACGGGGGATGGAGAGATACAAAGTAACATTGTTTATAAACATCGATCAGACGGGGGATGGAGAGATACAAAGTAACATTGTTTATAAACATCGATCAGACGGGGGATAGAGATACAAAGTAACATTGTTTATAAACATCGATCAGACGGGAGATAGAGATACAAAGTAACATTGTTTATAAACATCGATCAGACGGGAGATAGAGAGATACAAAGTAACATTGTTTATAAACATCGATCAGACGGGAGATGGAGAGATACAAAGTAACATTGTTTATAAACATCGATCAGACGGGAGATAGAGAGATACAAAGTAACATTGTTTATAAACATCGATCAGACGGGAGATAGAGATACAAAGTAACATTGTTTATAAACATCGATCAGACGGGAGATAGATACAAAGTAACATTGTTTATAAACATCGATCAGACGGGGGATGGAGAGATACAAAGTAACATTGTTTATAAACATCGATCAGACGGGAGATGGAGAGATACAAAGTAACATTGTTTATAAACATCGATCAGACGGGGGATGGAGAGATACAGAGTAACATTGTTTATAAACATCGATCAGAGGGGAGATAGAGAGATACAAAGTAACATTGTTTATAAACATCGATCAGACGGGAGACGGAGAGATACAAAGTAACATTGTTTATAAACATCAATCAGACGAGGGATGGAGAGATACAAAGTAACATTGTTTATAAACATCGATCAGACGGGAGATAGAGATACAAAGTAACATTGTTTATAAACATCGATCAGACGGGAGATAGAGATACAAAGTAACATTGTTTATAAACATCGATCAGACGGGAGATAGAGAGATACAAAGTAACATTGTTTATAAACATCGATCAGATGGGGGATGGAGAGATACAAAGTAACATTGTTTATAAACATCGATCAGACGGGAGATAGAGATACAAAGTAACATTGTTTATAAACATCGATCAGACGGGAGACGGAGAGATACAAAGTAACATTGTTTATAAACATCGATCAGACGGGAGATAGAGATACAAAGTAACATTGTTTATAAACATCGATCAGATGGGAGATAGAGAGATACAAAGTAACATTGTTTATAAACATCGATCAGACGGGGGATGGAGAGATACAAAGTAACATTGTTTATAAACATCGATCAGACGGGGGATGGAGAGATACAAAGTAACATTGTTTATAAACATCGATCAGACGGGGGATGGAGAGATACAAAGTAACATTGTTTATAAACATCGATCAGATGGGGGATAGAGAGATACAAAGTAACATTGTTTATAAACATCGATCAGACGGGAGATGGAGATACAAAGTAACATTGTTTATAAACATCGATCAGACGGGGGATGGAGAGATACAAAGTAACATTGTTTATAAACATCGATCAGACGGGGGATGGAGAGATACAAAGTAACATTGTTTATAAACATCGATGAAAGCAAATTTTTTCAAAATCTTTTGCTATTTAATCCTTACTTTTATGTCACCCTCTGGATTAGCTCCTCCCCTTCTCTGATCTCCATTTTATTTCTATTCTTCTGGCCATTAAATCTGATTTTACTTTTATTTGTGTATTTCACCAATTTTTAGTGTTACTTTAAAATAAAGTGCAAAATTAAAAAAAAAAAAATCTTTATTTGTGACAAGAAATGTTCGCTGCTTTGTATCGATTCCTCGTTTTAGATTCAATGGGACAAATAATGGAATATAATATACTTTGTATGTAGAATGCTGAGTGCGGTGGGGGTGGGGAATACTCCGGCCACTGATGATTGGCCCAGGACAGGGGACTGGGATCTGAGCATGCCCAGAGTTCACCCTGACAGTTCCCCAGATCCCTCCCACCATCCCCATTGGATTGGACTGATTTTTGGTTCTGGAGAATGTACCAGAAGTAGCTGAACACCCCGAAACCTGCCGGGAGGACAGCGAGGCGTCACGTGTGTGCCGGAGTTTACACCCCGAAACCTGCCGGGAGGTTATATTATGATTTCAGGTACTTATATAGCGCCGTCAGTGTACTCCGCGCTTTACATATATATTGTACATTCCCATCAGGCCCCGCCCCCGAGGAGCGTACAATCTAAGGACCCTAACTCACATTCATACATACACATACTAGGGACAATTTAGACAGGAGCCAATTCACCTCTCAGCATGTCTTTGGAGTGTGGGAGGAAACCTGGAGGAGCCCCACACAGGCACAGGGAGAACATGCAAACTCCAGGCAGGTGGTGCCGTGGTTGGGATTTGAATCAACGACCCGAATACTGCCAGGCGGAAGCGCTAACCATTTAGCCGCTGTGCTGCCCACCTACCAGCCCCCCCCCCCCTTGCCATTACATACATCCAGTGCTGGAGGTGTCGGATCTGCATTCCCCCATATTCTCATGTTCCCCCCACGTTCCCACATTCCCCCACGTGCCCTCGTGTTCCCCCCACGTTCCCACATTCCCCCGTGTTCTCACATGTTCCCCCACGTCCCTTATGTTTCCCCCATGTTCCCCCCGTGTTCTCATGTTCCCCCCATGTTCCCACATTCCCCCATGTTCCCCCGTGTTCTCACATGTTCCCCCACGTCCCTTATGTTCCCCCCATGTTCCCCCCGTGTTCTCATGTTCCCCCCATGTTCCCACATTCCCCCATGTTCCCCCGTGTTCTCACATGTTCCCCCACGTCCCTTATGTTCCCCCCATGTTCCCCCCGTGTTCTCATGTTCCCCCCATGTTCCCACATTCCCCCATGTTCCCCCGTGTTCTCACATGTTCCCCCACGTCCCTTATGTTCCCCCCTTGTTCCCCCCCGTGTTCTCACGTTCCCCCATGTTCCCCCCGTGTTCTCACGTTCCCCCCCCCACGTTCCCCCATGCCCCCCCCCCCCACATTCTCGCTGAGCATTGTTATTCACAATTTGATTCTCTAAGCTACAAGTTGAGGGCTGGGATGTGATTGGCTGCAGCGGGCGCCTCCTCGGACCTCGGACAGTGTGCAGATCCTGGCGTGACCTCAGTCGCGGTGGAAGGTGGAAGCCGGGTTGTGAATTATGTTCGTCACTTTCGGACTTTCTTGGGCCAAAGATTTGCGTGCGGCTCCAGCGCGGTATAAGGAGGGCATTCATGAGGGCATGAAACGTTCCTCTATGTGGGACGGCGCGCCGCGCAGGGCCACATACCTTCCTGCAGGAGTACAGACGTGCTGATTCATCCACATTTCATGCGTTCTCCCCGAGATCCACAACCCTCCAAGTGGACCTGTCATCTCATTATACTCTGGGAGCTGATACAAAGTATCGGCCTGTCACCTCCGTGTCTGTAGGTCCAGCCTGCAGCTCAGGGGCCCCGTGTCTGTATGTCCAGTCTGCAGCTCAGGGGCCCCGTGTCTGCATCACAGGGGCCCCGAAGCACAAAAAATGACCGGCCCCTGTATTGGCCATATATACACACACCCTGTGTCTGTATGTCCAGCCTGAAATGCAGGAGCCCCGTGTCTGTATGTCCAGCCTGCAATGCAGGGGCCCCGTGTCTGTATGTCCAGCCTGCAGCTCAGGGGCCCCGTGTCTGTATGTCCAGTCTGCAATGCAGGGGCCCCGTGTCTGTACGTCCAGTCTGCAGCTCAGGGGCCCCCCGTGTCTGTATGTCCAGTCTGCAATGCAGGGGCCCCGTGTCTGTATGTCCAGTCTGCAATGCAGGGGCCCCGTGTCTGTATGTCCAGTCTGCAGCTCAGGGGCCCAGTGTCTGCATGTCCAGTCTGCATCACAGGGGCCCCGAAGCACAAGAAACGACCGGCCCCTGTATTGGCCATATAAACACACACTGTACACAGGCTGCATATCACTTCTTTCACTCTGTGATTCTGCTTTTATTTTAGGGATTTTCCAAGTTTTTCATATTTTAGGGGTTTCTTCAGGTAATTTCCTCTCATATCTAATCGGCTGCTAGAAACAGGAGATATATCCGAGAATGGATCAATCCTGATGTACTGACAGCCAATCTCATTTCTTGAGGCCCAAAAATGTCAGAACGGTACAAATCCCCCCCAAATGTCAGGATGGCACAAATCCCCCCAAATGTCAGGACGGCACAAATCCCCCCCAAATGTCAGGACGGCACAGATCCCCCCCAAATGTCAGGACGGTACAGATCCCCCCCAAATGTCAGGACGGCACAGATATCCCCCAAATGTCAGGACGGCACAGATACCCCCCAAATGTCAGGACGGCACAGATATCCCCCCAAATGTCAGGACGGTACAAATCCCCCCCAAATGTCAGGACGGTACAAATCCCCCCCAAATGTCAGGACGGTACAGATCCCCCCCAAATGTCAGGACGGTACAAATCCCCCCCAAATGTCAGGACGGTACAAATCCCCCCAAATGTCAGGACAGTACAAATCCCCCCCAAATGACCCCTTTTTGGAAAGTAGACAGTCTGAGGTATTTAGTAAGAGGTACGGCGAGATTTTTGAAGTTGTATTTTTTTTTTTGTCACAATTGTTTGGAAAATGAAGATATTTAAAAAAAAGGATTTTGTCACAGTCTGAAGACATTATTCTACATGCTGTCAGCAGTGCAGCGTCATCATAGAACTGGGGAGGCGTGATCATAGAACTGGGGAGGCGTGATCATAGAACTGGGGAGGCGTCATCATAGAACTGGGGAGGCGTGATCAGGGACACTCGGGGATCAGGGACACTCGGGGATCAGGGACACTCGGGGATCAGGGACACTCGGGGATCAGGGACACTCGGGGATCAGGGACACGGGTGACAGTATGCGGAAAAAAAATGTAAAGAAAAAAATATTTTAAAAATGTGATTTTTTTCCCCCACATACTGTCACCCGTGACCAGAGCAATATCATGTTACAAACTACTCTGATCATCATCATCATTATTTTTTAACACACTATGATTGCTTACAACAGTAAAAATCACTGTTATAAGCAACCATTATTTCTGAATGCAATCCATTCATTCAGTGGATTGTAATTGGCCACAGCTAATCACATGGTACAGGTCAACTGATTGGCCCTGTCTGTACCATGTGGTTACTGTGACCAGAGAGAACATAAGAGTACACAATGGATGGCGTGAATGGAAGCCACTCATTGTGTACAATTGTCATGTGATCTGCTGTGATTGGTCACAGTGATTCCATGCTACCGGAAGCGGCCTTTATAATCCGAGTTGCATCAAGTCGATGAATCTCCTGGGATATGGATCTGGTCAGGTAAGTCGCAGAGGGGGTTGTTCATCAGTTTCAGCTGCTTTGGTGGTCATGAAATTAACAACAGGTGCAGTAGATGGGCAACAATGAGACGACCCCCAAAACAGGGATTGTTTTACAGGTGGAGGCCACTGACATTTTTTCCCTACTCCTCTTTTCTGACTGTTTTTCACTCGTTTTGCATTTGGTTCGGGTCAGTGTCACTACTGGTAGCATGAGGCCATACCTGGACCCTACAGAGGTTGCACAGGCAATCCATCTCCTCCACATCCATACATGTCATTGCCAGAAGGTTTGCTGTGTCTCCCAGCACAGTCTCAAGAGCATGGAGGAGATTCCCGGAGACGAGAGCATGGAGGAGATTCCAGGAGACAAGAGCACGGAGGAGATTCCAGGAGACGAGAGCACGGAGGAGATTCCAGGAGACGAGAGCACGGAGGAGATTCCGGGAGACGAGAGCACGGAGGAGGTTCCGGGAGACAAGATCATGGAGGAGATTCCAGGAGACGAGAGCACAGAGGAGATTCCAGGAGACGAGAACACGGAGGAGATTCCAGGAGACGAGAGCACGGAGGAGATTCCAGGAGACGAGAGCACGGAGGAGATTCCAGGAGACAAGAACACGGAGGAGATTCCGGGAGACAAGAGCATGGAGGAGATTCCAGGAGACGAGAGCACGGAGGAGATTCCAGGAGACAGGCAGTTCCTCTAGGAGGGCTGGACAGGGCTGTAGAAGGTCCTTAACCCATCAGCAGGACCGGTATCTGCTCCTTTGTACAAGGAGGAACAGGAGGAGCCCTGCCAGAGCCCTACAAAATGACCTCCAGCAGGCCACTGGTGTGAATGTCTCTGACCAAACAATCAGAAACAGACTTCATGAGGGTGGCCAGAGGGCCCGACATCCTCTAGTGGGCCCTGTGCTCACTGCCCGGCACCATAGAGCTGGATTGGCATTGGCCATTGAACACCAGAATTGGCTGGTCCACCACTGGCGCCCTGTGCTTTTCACAGATGAGAGCAGGTTCCCCCTGAGCACATGTGACAGACATGAAAGGGTCTGGAGAAGCCGTGGAGAACGTTCTGCTGCCTGTAACATGGTTCAGCATGACCGTTGTGGTGGTGGGTCAGTGATGGTCTGGGGAGGCATCTCCATGGAGGGACACACAGACCTCTACAGGCTAGACAATGGCACCCTGACTGCCATTAGGTATGGGGATGAAATCCTTGGACCCATTGTCAGACCCTACACTGGTGCAGTGTGTCCTGGGTTCCTCCTGGTGCAGTGGGTCCCGGGTTCCTCCTGGTGCGGTGGGTCCCGGGTTCCTCTTGGTGCGGTGGGTCCCGGGTTCCTCTTGGTGCGGTGGGTCCCGGGTTCCTCCTGGTGCGGTGGGTCCCGGGTTCCTCCTGGTGAGGTGGGTCCCGGGTTCCTCCTGGTGCAGGGGGTCCTGGGTTCCTCCTGATGCGGTGGGTCCTGGGTTCCTCCTGGTGCAGACAATGCCCGGCCTCATGTGGGGAGAGTATGTAGGCAGTTTCTGGAGGATGAAGGAATTGATACCATTGAATGGCCCCCACACTTGCCTGACCTAAATCCAATAGAACCCCTCTGGGATGTCATGTTTCGGTCCATCCGACGCCGCCAGGTTGCACCTCAGACTGTCCAGGAACTCAGAGATGCCCTGGTCCAGATCTGGGAGGAAATCCCCCAGGACACCATCCTTGGTCTCATTAGGAGCCTCCCCCGACGTTGTCAGGCATGCATACAATCACGTGGGGGCCACACAGACTACTGAGGGCCATTGATGGGTTAAAATCTTCCTTTCATTTTGTGAGCTGTGTATATATATATATTGTAAGAGTTTAGTGTTCCTTAAAAGCAGACCCGCCATCCACACTATTGGGGGCATCCATGTTGTTGGAAATGTTACATTTGCACATTACACAAGTAGTTATTACGTCTCGCAGGGATCAGAGTTCCCCTGATAACGCTCTCCACTCCACAAGGCCGGCACCAGTTTGGTTCAGCCATCATCCTGGGTCACCTTTTGCTTCTTGGACTGGGAAACCAGCTCAGGGATGACACCATCATGTAAATCCTGGTGCTTCATTGGAAACAGTACACTTCCTGTGTGGATGAAATCTCAAACGTGGTCAGAAGAAGTCAGCGTAATTGCACTGAACCACTAAGAGCTCCCTCTAGTGTCTGAAAGTGTTTGCAAATCCAAGAATTGATTGCTGCGCCACGTGCATTATTATTATACAGGATTTATGGCGCCAACAGTGTGCTCAGCGCTGTACAATATAATGGGAGACAATACAGATCAATACAAGAGGGATAGGAGGGGCTGATCCTGGGAGCTTACAATCTATGGGGGAGGGACTGATCCTGGGAGCTTACAGTCTAAGGGGAGGGACTGATCCTGGGAGCTTACAGTCTAAGGGGGAGGGACTGATCCTGGGAGCTTACAGTCTAAGAGGGGGGGGCTGATCCTGGGAGTTTACAATCTAAGAGGGAGGGGCTGATCCTGGGAGATTACAATCTAAGAGGGAGGGGCTGATCCCGGGAGTTTACAATCTAAGAGGGAGGGGCTGATCCTGGGAGTTTACAATCTAAGAGGGAGGGGCTGATCCTGGGAGTTTACAATCTATGGGGGAGGGACTGATCCTGGGAGCTTACAGTCTAAGGGGGAGGGACTGATCCTGGGAGCTTACAGTCTAAGGGGGAGGGGCTGATCCTGGGAGTTTACAATCTAAGAGGGAGGGGCTGATCCTGGGAGTTTACAGTCTAAGAGGGAGGGGCCTGATCCTGGGAGATTACAATCTAAGAGGGGGCTGATCCCGGGAGCTTACAATCTAAGAGGGAGGGGCTGATCCCGGGAGTTTACAATCTAAGAGGGAGGGGCTGATCCCGGGAGCTTACAATCTAAGAGGGAGGGGCTGATCCCGGGAGTTTACAATCTAAGAGGGAGGGGCTGATACTGGGAGTTTACAATCTAAGAGGGAGGGGCTCATCCTGGGAGTTTACAGTCTAAGAGGGAGGGGCTGATCCTGGGAGTTTACAGTCTAAGAGGGAGGGCCTGATCCTGGGAGTTTACAATCTAAGAGGGAGGGGCTGATCCCGGGAGCTTACAATCTAAGAGGGAGGGCCCTGGTCCTGGGAGCTTACAATCTAAGAGGGAGGGGCTGATCCTGGGAGTTTACAATCTAAGAGGGGGCTGATCCTGGGAGGTTACGATCTAAGAGGGAGGGGCTGATCCTGGGAGCTTACGATCTAAGAGGGAGGGGCTGATCCTGGGAGTTTACGATCTAAGAGGGGCCTGATCCTGGGAGATTACAATCTAAGAGGGAGGGGCCTGATCCTGGGAGTTTATAATCTAAGAGGAAGGGGCTGATCCCGGGAGCTTACAATCTAAGAGGGAGGGGCTGATCCTGGGAGCTTACAATCTAAGAGGGAGGGCCCTGATCCTGGGAGCTTATAATCTAAGAGGGAGGGGCTGATCCTGGGAGGTTACGATCTAAGAGGGAGGGGCTGATCCTGGGAGCTTACGATCTAAGAGGGGCCTGATCCTGGGATCTTACAATCTAAGAGGGAGGGGCTGATCCTGGGATCTTACAATCTAAGAGGGAGGGGCTGATCCTGGGAGTTTACAGTCTAAGAGGGAGGGGCTGATCCTGGGAGCTTACAATCTAAGAGTGAGGGGCTGATCCTGGGAGCTTACAGTCTAAGGGGGAGGGGCTGATCCTGGGAGTTTACAATCTAAGAGGGAGGGCCTGATCCTGGGAGCTTACAATCTAAGAGGGAGGGGCTGATCCTGGGAGCTTACAATCTAAGAGGGAGGGGCTGATCCTGGGAGCTTACAATCTAAGAGGGAGGGGCTGATCCTGGGAGCTTACAATCTAAGAGGGAGGGGCTGATCCTGGGAGCTTACAGTCTAAGGGGGAGGGGCTGATCCTGGGAGCTTACAATCTAAGAGGGAGGGGCTGATCCTGGGAGTTTACAATCAAAGAGGGAGGGCCTGATCCTGGGAGTTTACAGTCTAAGAGGGAGGGGCTGATTCTGGGAGTTTACAGTCTAAGAGGGAGGGGCTGATCCTGGGAGTTTACAATCTAAGAGGGAGGGGCTGATCCTGGGAGTTTACAATCTAAGAGGGAGGGGCTGATCCTGGGAGCTTACAATCTAGGAGCCTTCATCTCTTTTAGCTGGGGGCAACCTACATTGAAGCAGTGTGGAGGAGGAGCTTGCTAGCTGTCAGGGGAGCAGGAACAAGGCAAGTATTATTGTGCTTTAAATCTCCTCTAGACTAGATGAATATTTCAGCCTCTGCAGTTCTTGGCTGTGTTCACAAACATCGGACACAGATCTGCCCCTGCTGCAACCTCTCACCTTACAATGTTGCAGTCTGATCACTGAGGGACAGGAGACTGGGGAAATGCTTCCTCCTGCCCGCAGCAGACTGATGACATCTTCCCAGGCACGGTCAAGGACAGATAGATAGCACCAATGAAGGAGAGTCTGATCTGTGACAGGTTTGCAGATCAGGAAATCCAGAGGAAGGAGTCAGGGATGGTAACCGCCTGCCAAGCGCCCCGTTTGACTCCATAGATCGGCACGATGCGATTTGCTGCCAAGTGAAGACGATACAATTCTTTCCTTAAAAATATACGTTTATTTTATAATGAATTTACATTTGCTTACATGCAATATATATTACATCAGAGCACACAGAAATGTTCTAAGCAAGCCGAAGCCATGCAATGACGTGATTGGTGGACTTCCTGAAAGCGGCATATATTCATTCCAGCACTGGATAGATCGATCATGTGACCTGCGGTCGGTTATCAGTTCACGGACAATTACCGATTACTCTCAGGACTCTCCTACCACACAGGTCGGCTTCTAGACAGGGAACCGGTGATGTTCCAGGAAATGGGGTTCAAGGAACACAATCCGCCGGGATTCCTTTATAAGGGGCCAATCCACCCAAAATCGAGATTTCAGTCTTTGGTGGATGGCGGGTTATACCGCCCTCCAGATTCTTACATCTCTCATGGCATCTATTGGTGGGAATGGCAATCTGGATTGCTGCTGTGACTACTACGGGGGTCCCACTCTCCATTCTGGAGATTTTATTTATTTTTATATTATGGAGAATGTATTAGGAGGGGCCCGAGACACATGAAGGTGGACTGGGTCACCCAAAATCCCCCGGCAGACAGAACCAGAGGCCGGCATTAGGGCGGGTAGAGCTCACTATTGGACTGTCCAAGACATAGGAAACCAGGGGCTGACTCAACCCCACAGCCTTCACCTCGAAGGAAAATCTTCAGTGTTGAGCGCGTTGCCTTTTTGTTAAGTAATGTTTTCCCAAAAGTATCAACTTCATCTACAAAGAGTCCGAAAACCATCATGGCCGCCAATTATCGAAAATCATAATCGTAAACAGATTGATGAAAGTAAAGGATGCTATGGACTGTGAGCGCTGGTTGTAATAATCAGGTTGTTTAGGACCTGCTAGGGCAGCCATCATCAACCAGGGTTCCATGGAACACCAGGGTTCCTCCAGAGGTTACAGAGGGGATTCCTTGAGCTGGTGGCTCATTCGCCTCCCATTTGATGATTCCTGCATGGTGCCAAGACCAACACCACTTGGCAAAGCCAGCAGTATGATAACAATTATTTTAACTGTTCCTAAGGGGAGCCATTCTCACCACCACTGTAGGGTAAAATTCTTCCCACTGACCCCCAATGTAAGGGACAGTCTTCCCACTGACCCCCAATGTAAGGGACATTCTTCCCACTGACCCCAATGTAAGGGACATTCTTCCCACTGACCCCCAATGTAAGGGACATTCTTCCCACTGATCACCAATGTAAGGGATATTCGTCCCACTGACCCCCAACGTAAGGGACATTCTTCCCACTGATCCCCAACGTAAGGGACATTCTTCCCACTGACCCCCAATGTAAGGGACATTCTTCCCACTGATCACCAATGTAAGGGACATTCTTCCCACTGACCCCCAATGTAAGGGACATTCCTCCCACTGACCCCCAATGTAAGGGGCATTCTTCCCACTGACCCCCAATGTAAGGGACATTCTTCCCACTGACCCCCAATGTAAGGGACATTCTTCCCACTGACCACCAATGTAAGGGTCATTCTTCCCACTGACCCCCAATGTAAGGGACATTCTTCCCACTGACCCCCAATGTAAGGGACATTCTTCCCACTGATCACCAATGTAAGGGACATTCTTCCCACTGACCCCCAATGTAAGGGACATTCTTCCCACTGACCCCCAATGTAAGGGACATTCCTCCCACTGACCCCCAATGTAAGGGGCATTCTTCCCACTGACCCCCAATGTAAGGGTCATTCTTCCCACTGACCCCCAATGTAAGGGACATTCTTCCCACTGACCCCCAATGTAAGGGACATTCTTCCCACTGATCACCAATGTAAGGGACATTCTTCCCACTGACCCCAAATGTAAGGGACATTCTTCCCACTGACCCCCAATGTAAGGGACATTCTTCCCACTGATCCCCAATGTAAGGGACATTCTTCCCACTGATCCCCAATGTAAGGGACATTCTTCCCACTGATCACCAATGTAAGGGTCATTCTTCCCACTGACCCCCAATGTAAGGGACATTCTTCCCACTGATCCCCAATGTAAGGGACATTTTTCCCACTGACCCCCAATGTAAGGGACATTCTTCCCACTGACCCCCAATGTAAGGGACATTCTTCCCACTGACCCCCAATGTAAGGGACATTCTTCCCACTGACCACCAATGTAAGGGACATTCTTCCCACTGACCACCAATGACTCGGGACTTCCCGAGACTTAAAAATTATTTTAGAGGTTCCTCTGGGGTAAAAGGTTGAGACTGTTGCTAGGGGCGCCTTGAGCGGTGGCTGATTGACCTCCGATTTCATAGCAATTGCAAAGTCCAGGACCAATGTGCCACTTGGCAAAGCCAACAGCGTGATTGCAATAATCATTTTAACATGTAAGTGTGGCATTCTCACCAACACTGTAGGGTTGCATTTTTCCTACTGACCACCTATATAACAGACATTCTTCCCATTGTCCCCAAAGGAATTGGTTTTAGTAGAGGTTCCCCAAGACCTATATCATATTTTAGGGGTTTCTCTCTGGTAAAAAGGTCGAGAAAGGCTGCTCTAGAGCTTGCTAGGGGTTCCTGGAGCTGTGGTTGGTTGACCTTCCATTTGCTGCTGTTTGCGTAGCTGCAAGACTAATGCCACTCGCCGAAGCCAGCAGCATGACACCAATTACCTTCGTAGCTGCCTGGGCAGGTGGCGTTCTGACTACCTCATGGCGTATTTTTGCCATCGACTCCTCATAAATTGGCTATAGTAAAGATTCCCCAAATCCTGAAAAATGATTTGAAGGGTTCCTCTGGGATAAAATGGTTGACAAAGGTTGTTCTAGGGCAGGGGTGTCAAACTGGCGGCCCTCCAGCTGTTGCAAAACTACAAGTCCCATCATGCCTCTGCCTTTGGGAGTCATGCTTGTAACTGTTAATCTTGCAATGCCTCATGGGACTTGTAGTTTGGCAACAGCTGGAGGGCCGCCAGTTTGACACCCGTGGTGTAGGGGATGGAAATATGTACAGCAGGCATTCCAAGGTGTGGATATCTGACCTGAGGATTTTCCAGCAGGCTGGGCAAACATCTCTGCTTGTCTGTCTCAATCATCTGGTATGGAGTAAGGTGAAGGAGCAAAGATCTGATTACTGTTAGATGGGATCCAGGCTGGGTCCTAGCCACAGACGGGTGAAATGCTACCATAATAGAAGGACTACGGCCCTCAGATTGGTCCTGTAGAGCATCTGTGAGAACTGTGGCAGCGGCTCATTATGCTGCACTGCAACGTTCGGGTCAACGCAGTGTAACGCCATGTTCATCTAGTATTTCTGACCTGCGTCTCACAAATCTGGAGCGCTCCATTCAGTGTCACTAGGTGTGGGCACATTGCCCTTGGCTGGTGAGGACTCTCCAGAGACAAAATCATGAAGAAGTGGAGAGAAGATACATCTCTCCTTCCATGGTGCTGCTTCTTCACTGGCTGGATGAGTGGGTGATCACGGCCTCGCTGGAGGAAATGTATTCATCAGTGACGCCTCGCTGATCCATCCAGCAGGGGATCAACACTGTGGAAGCAAGTGAGCATTTCTCCGCCCTTACTTGATGGCAAGTCATGCTGGCTGCAGCTCAGGAGCTGATTCCTATTCTGGTGAACACTGCATTGGCCCCATCCAGGACAGCGGGGACCCAGCTTGGTGCACCAGCATACACATATACTCTGACGGTCTCAGCTGCCTATATCACACATACATTTACGGCACATTCATCCTTCAATAAGAGCTGGAATGTCAGCGGGCCGAGCCTTTCAGATGCTTTTCACACAGGAGGAGGGGAGGTGAGGAGAGGGGATAGAGGACGGAGGACACGTTAGGAGGACAGTTTTGGACACCAATATCAATCAGAATACATTGATCGGCTTTGCTTAGATCATCAAAAATGGGATTTAAAAAAAAAAAAAATCTTTAATAAAGTTAGAATCAAATAAATATAATATAAATAAAATAAAGGGCCAATTCAATGATGGCGATCGGTGTCGCAGTACGGCATCATAAAACATGCCGCACCGCAAGAACCACAAGCTTGTAACTGCCAATCAGGTTGTGCTATTCTTCCGGGGTGGGTTTAAAGTCAACAGCAGGATTTAAGGGTCTACTATGGGCAAAGGAGAGTTTCCTCCTTATTGTACTGGTGGAATACCACCAGGGCTGGATGGTCCCAAATCGGCAGACCTTAGTCTCCTTTCTTATGACCTATTCTACCAACATTCCTATTGGAGGTACAGATACCCAAAGGGGGGACACTTTGAGGCCTATTGGGGATCCTGCTATCTAGACGGTCAGTCATGGATGCATTCCCACATTGGTCAACTCATAAAAGGAGTCATTTTGGACCTCTTTACCAGACCACAAAAATTGTTGACAATGCCTACACACCAAGGCCTGAGAGTACGCACCTCTCTCCGTACTCCTGAGGAATCCTGGCCAAGTATGGCTTCCTGAACACATGGTGTTTGAGAACTTCTTCTGGTAGAAGACCTCCAAGCACTGGACGGTCCCAAAGGTGCAGGCTTTCTTAACTCTTATGATCTATTCTTTCTGCATTCCTACTGGATGCATGGGTATCCAAGGGGGAGCCTTGGGGCGTACAAGGGATCCTGCTTTCTAGAAGGATCCACTCCCATGTTGGTCAACTCATACAAGAGTCCTTCAGACCCCTTTCCCAGATCGCAAACATTTGACCTTCCTTCATACTCCTCTGTTCAGTAAGCCATACTTGGCCAGGATTCCTCACATGGTGTTCGAGAACTTCTTCTGGTAGAAGACCTCCAAGCACTGGACGGTCCCAAAGCTGCAGGCTTTCCCAACTCTTCTCTTATGATCTATTCTTTCTGCATTCCTACTGGATGCATGGGAATCCAAGGGGGAGCCTTGGGGGAGCCTGCTTTCTAGAAGGATCCACTCCCATGTTGGTCAACTCATACAGGAGTCCTTCAGACCCCTTTCCCAGATCACAAACATTTGACCTTCCTTCATACTCTTCTGAAGAATTCTGGTTAAAACATTTTAAATGGTAGGCTGGGGGAACCTTGAGGATTCTTGACCCCGTTATTGATGCCAAGAGTATGATGTATGGAAAAGAAATGGCCAAAGCACTAGCTGGAAGACTAAGTAATGTATTTAAAGACACAACTATCATATATATCCAAAGACAAAAGATGTTTGTTCCATTCTGGAGGCATTTTGTCATTTCTCAGGAGCAGTCTCATATTAGGAAGATTTCCCTTTACGTCTCCTGTAGACTCAGCAGGAAATGAGAGGGAATCCTTCCAATGTGAGAAACATCTTCTGTTCCCAGGAAAGAAAGCGATCACTTGACGGTCATTTACTATTGGCACTAGAGGGGAGCCTGGCATAGGTCTAACATGTCCTCTGCTATGGGTTCTGGGCGCCATCTTGGGAAAGCCTGTGTCTATTTGGACACATTGTATTCCAAAGATGGCCATCCAGATCTTGCAAGTACTGAGTGCTATATATGGCATAAATGGGGGGAAGGGAGGTTAGGAAGGGACAGGGACTTGTTCTGGTCGGGACGGATGTTACATCACTCCTTGAGTTGGGGTCCTGGGACACTATAGAGGGGAACCTCTGTGAGAACAGAGCGGAGTGGCAAGCGTTGAAGACCACCGTGCCTCGACCACGGCACTTCCCCGTTTACTTGTAGCGTTCGGCAGGCTTGCCGTGGAAACAATCCCATCTGCTGCCTACTGCCTAACGCCTGGGGATGGGGAGTTCTCCATAGGCTCCCATCTGTTGTCGGTGCTCCCTCTTCTCCCCTGCAGCCACTGGCACAGGGGATCACGTGACTGGAGTGTATTTACACCTTTACACAGGTTAGTTAGTATGGGGGGGGGGGGGAGTTAGGTTGAGACTGGAGTTCCACTTTAAGACCCCGGCTGCACTTGGCATGCGGATTTGAAAATCGCATGCCAAGTCTCACCCTATCGTCTGCATTTATAGCGGTCACATCGGTGCGGTTCTGATGTGGGCGGAGCTGCGCCGATTTCTTGAGCTGCTTTTGGTGCGACTTGCACAGACGTCTGCGCAGATCTCTTGCAGGTTGGAATGACATCCGGCTTGGAAATCGCACGACTTCACTGCAAGTCTCAGGATTTCAAAGTCGGGATCACAACCTCCTTATACACATAGGAACTCTTTATCCACCAAACGGACGTGTAGATCTGTCCAGCCAGTCCTGAGATTTACACATCTTTGCCACACACAGCAGCCAGGTCAGGTGACATTTCTATTTCCTAGTTTAACGTTTCGGTTTCAAGTGTCGACTTCCTGCTGAATGGACTCCAAATGTCATCGTCCCATTATCGGTTCATCATCCGGCAGGAAACAAGTCGCACAGCTGAACCAGGAAATGGTGGTGTCACCTCCCGCCTGGCTGGGCTGTAAGTGAATCACAAGACTGACCGAACAGCACGTACCTATAAATCGCACATTGCTGTGGATTCTCTCGCCTGGATCTCCATGGGGGGCGGTAATTTATATATAAAAAACATATAGAAACAAAGAACAAGGGGAGGAGATTCTACCTGTGCTTTGTAAATGAAAGCAAGGATGTGATTGGTCGAGAAACACCTTCCATTCTTGATACACAAAGACTTCGCTCCGAGAGATCGCTCATCACCGAATAAATATCTCACACCCTATAAAATACGATTATATCGAATAAATCTCACAATCAGGTGAGCCTAGTAAGAGGCGAACGATAGAAACACGATCTCCGGTGACGGGTGACAGGAAAAGCGCGGCTTCCGTGGCTCGTGGTCGGTTGCATTTTCGGTGGAGGGGTGGATCAGCGTCCCCCCTGTCATCGCTTCGGCTGCGGTTTGTTTGCAGTTTTATTGAGGCCGGCCCTCGGGGCCGGAATCTTACTGCCGGTGATGGAGGGTCGTTGCTTGGCTCCCGGGATCCCGCTTTTAGTGACGGTCGATCCTCCCTTCAGTCCCGCTGAAAGAAACAAAAAAAATGACAGTTCGTGAGAATCAAATGGAATAACGCCCATCTCCCAGAAGCCTTCACTTCCTTGTTGCATCACAGAAGAGGGCGTGTTCACCATTCTGGACCACACCTCCCTCATTACAATACTACCGCCCACCCACTTCCTACACAATCTGATTGTACAATCTTCATTAGCTCTCCCATCAGCAGTGTAGTACGAGGGCACGTGTGATTGGACAGAGTGAATGGATGGGTCAGGCGGGTCCTCCTATTCCATGGTTCTGGAAGGAAATTGTACAATCAGATTGCATAGTGTATGGCCCTCTTTATACAAATACACAGGAGGGAGCGGATGGAGACACTCAGTGGTCAGGCCGCGCTCACATCTCTCACCTTCCCGTGTGCGTTTGTTTTGGGTGTTTTTGAGCATTTTCACGCGTCACGCATAGGGCAGCCCATTCACTTGAACGGGCCGCCATACACACAACAATCGCCCCAGAACTTTTTTGGGTGTTTTACCGCAGTTTTTGGGGTGCCTAACATGTAGTGACAACACAAACACGATGCACATTTGAGACGTTTTTCTGAAACGCACCACAAAGCACGCATTTTCTGCGCCATTCGCCGTGCGTTCGGAAACACCCAGATGTGAATGGAGCCTCGTTGTGTAAAAGTAAAAAAAAAAAAAAGAATTCACGCTCAGGCCCCATTCACACCGAGAGTCGTGGGGGCGCATGGTTTTTAGGCTCGTTTTCCCGATGACACGCATAGGGCAGCCTGATGATATCAATGGGCTGCCCCAGGGGTGGACTGACAACTCATGGGGCCCCCGGGCAATAGGGGATCATGGGGCCCCTGTGTCCTTGCCCAAACTCAAAAAAGCCTATGAAAAAGGTACCAGGGGCATCTCATGGGGCCCCCTACTGACCCCGGGCCCTCGGGCAGTGCCTGAGTTTCTAAATGGTCAGTCCGCCCCTGGGCTGCACTACATGTGACAGAGCAGCGGACGGGACAGTGTGGGGTGGTGCGAGTTGCACGTTTTGCTGCGTTTGTCACCCGTTTTTTCATGTGGCAAAATGTGCGTTTGCTTCTGTGAGTCCTGAGCCTGTCTGAAGGGATGCTGGGGTAGCCAGGCAAATGCCTGCAAGCGGAGATCCCGGGGTCGCTATAAAAAAAAATAAATAAAAAAATAGGTGCGCGCCGATGAGGCAAGTGTGAGGTGTGCGCGCCCATGAGGCCAGTGCGGGGTGTGCGCGCCCATGAGGCCAGTGCGGGAAGTGCGCGCCGATGAGGTCAGTGCGAGGTGTGCGCGCCAATGAGGCCAGTGCGAGGTGTGCGCGCCGATGAGGCCAGTGCGCGCCAATGAAGCCAGTGCGGGAAGTGCACACCGATGAGGCCAGTGCGGGAAGTGCGCGCCAATGAGGCCAGTGCGGGAAGTGCGCGCCAATATGAGGCCGGTGCGGGAAGTGCGCGCCGATGAGGCCGGTGCGGGAAGTGCGCGCCGATGAGGCAAGTGCGAGGTGTGCGCGCCGATGAGGCAAGTGCGAGGTGTGCGCGCCGATGAGGCAAGTGCGAGGTGTGCGCGCCGATGAGGCAAGTGCGAGGTGTGCGCGCCGATGAGGCAAGTGCGAGGTGTGCGCGCCGATGAGGCAAGTGCGAGGTGTGCGCGCCGATGAGGCAAGTGCGAGGTGTGCGCGCCGATGAGGCAAGTGCGAGGTGTGCGCGCCGATGAGGCAAGTGCGAGGTGTGCGCGCCGATGAGGCAAGTGCGAGGTGTGCGCGCCGATGAGGCAAGTGCGAGGTGTGCGCGCCGATGAGGCAAGTGCGAGGTGTGCGCGCCGATGAGGCAAGTGCGAGGTGTGCGCGCCGATGAGGCAAGTGCGAGGTGTGCGCGCCGATGAGGCAAGTGCGAGGTGTGCGCGCCGATGAGGCAAGTGCGAGGTGTGCGCGCCGATGAGGCAAGTGCGAGGTGTGCGCGCCGATGAGGCAAGTGCGAGGTGTGCGCGCCGATGAGGCCAGTGCGGGAAGTGCGCGCAGATGAGGCCAGTGCGGGAAGTGCGCGCCGATGAGGTCAGTGCGAGGTGTGCGCGCCAATGAGGCCAGTGCGAGGTGTGCGCGCCAATGAGGCCAGTGCGAGGTGTGCGCGCCAATGAGGCCAGTGCGAGGTGTGCGCGCCAATGAGGCCAGTGCGAGGTGTGCGCGCCAATGAGGCCAGTGCGAGGTGTGCGCGCCAATGAGGCCAGTGCGAGGTGTGCGCGCCAATGAGGCCAGTGCGAGGTGTGCGCGCCAATGAGGCCAGTGCGAGGTGTGCGCGCCAATGAGGCCAGTGCGAGGTGTGCGCGCCAATGAGGCCAGTGCGAGGTGTGCGCGCCAATGAGGCCAGTGCGAGGTGTGCGCGCCAATGAGGCCAGTGGGAAGTGCGCGCCAATGAGGCCAGTGGGAAGTGCGCGCCAATGAGGCCAGTGGGAAGTGCGCGCCAATGAGGCCAGTGGGAAGTGCGCGCCAATGAGGCCAGTGGGAAGTGCGCGCCAATGAGGCCAGTGGGAAGTGCGCGCCAATGAGGCCAGTGGGAAGTGCGCGCCAATGAGGCCAGTGGGAAGTGCGCGCCAATGAGGCCAGTGGGAAGTGCGCGCCAATGAGGCCAGTGCGGGAAGTGCGCGCCAATGAGGCCAGTTCAGGAAGTGCACGCCAATGAGTCCTGATGGGCTGCTGGAGACCACTGTAGTAGATGGTGCTACTACACAGATAGGCACAATGTTTTGGGTCCTGCTTAGTCTTTCTCTCAGAATAGCACCAGTTGCACAGCTACCGACGTACAGGATGATGTCTTTTGGCACACTGACTTATGAAGGTCGGTGCTCCCTGTGACTGTGTGTGCAGCCTTGTGATGCCATCTGTTGGTGTGTTACAAACTTTAGCACCCTAGAGAGGGGATATCCGGCGACCACCAACTTTCTGTATTTTTGATATATAGGAGTGTAAAAAGGAGGTATGACTAAGGTCCAGGGAAGGACACAGATAGGTGGAGGGCATAGGGGGGTACAAATATATTCTTCATTGGGTATATAAGGAAAAGGGGAGGAGAAGAGGGCAGAGAGGCGGTCCCTGGTGGACTTGATCCCGATAGAACCACCTAGCTGTAGACGCCGGCAGTGGCCTGTTCCTCGGTGTCCCCACATCCAATGCAGGGCTATGGGCTCTGCATTGGTCATTATGGCATCAGGGGGCATCTGACTGCTGGAGTGTAGGGGAGAAGAGGCTCTGGGGGCACCGGGCTTACAGCCTGGAGGGACCAAGTGGGAGCATGGCATCAGGTAAATATAATTTAGTTTCCCCCCCCCCACCATTGCAGTGCGGAGGGGGGGGGGGCAGCCCCATTACAAGGGAGTGTTTTTTTCTTTCCCCGGGGTTCAAGGCGGCGGGTGATGAAACTTTCCAGCGACCACAATAAACGGGAATCAGATTACGCTGTGGCCCCCCTTTATCAATATTCGTGATTTGCTCTGAAACTCTTCATGGAAGGATGAGGATGACATTCAGCGAATATTCCTCTGCGGTGAATCCCCGAAGCGCGGAGATCAGGCTGCAGAGATGCTGATTCACACTGTAACGCGCTCCGTTGTTTCACCCAAATACAGAAAGCAGCTGAGTGCCGACAGTGACACGGCCTGAACACGGGCGCCGCGGACACAACCGCCTTCATGTGGTTTGCTGCAGACACTTCAACCGCTCGCTGCCAACACCCAACAATTCCAGGAACAGGTCGGGGGCGGGGCTTTGGTGCCAAAGGTAAAGCAGAACTGAAGTTCTATTTCTGAGATTGCAAGTAAAGTCAGTCAGGCAGCGCAGGCAGCACAGCCGCTGAACAAAGGGGATCAAAGCAGCTGTATGGCTGTAAAAAACCAAAAAATCCAAAAACTAAACAAATGTACTCTGTGCTGCACTTGCTTTAGGCCGCTGAAGCTGGTAAAACACAAGAGAATTCATTGGACGCTCTATCAAAGTCACCTGACCCGGTCTCCTTCAATCACAGAGCTCTGAGGGCTACAAAAGGTAGCCGGATCTTTAAGAATGGGAGGGAATGTGGTGAGAGTAACTCAGCAATAGCTGCTGTGGCTTCCAGAAGGTTTCCCCCCCCCCCCCCCGGGTTGCTGTGGCTTCCAGAAGGTTCCCCCCGCCTGCAGTGGTTTCCAGAAGGTTCCCCCCGCCTGCTGTGGCTTCCAGAAGGTTTCCCCCCCCCTGGGTTGCTGTGGCTTCCAGAAGGTTCCCCCCGCCTGCTGTGGTTTCCAGAAGATTCCCCCGGGCTTCTATGGCTTCCAGAAGGTCTCCCCCTGGGCTGCTGTGGCCTCCAGAAGGTCCCCCCCCGGGCTGCTGTGGCTTCCAGAAGGTTTCCCCGGGCTGCTGGGGCTTCCAGAAGGTCTCCCCCTGGGCTGCTGGGGCTTCCAGAAGGTTTCCCCGGGCTGCTGGGGCTTCCAGAAGGTCTCCCCCTGGGCTGCTGTGGCTTCCAGAATGTTCCCCCAGGCTGCTGTGGCTTCCAGAATGTTCCCCCAGGCTGCTGGGGCTTCCAGAAGGTTTCCCCGGGCTGCTGGGGCTTCCAGAAGGTTTCCCCGGGCTGCTGGGGCTTCCAGAAGGTTTCCCCGGGCTGCTGGGGCTTCCAGAAGGTTCCCCCCCCCTGGGCTGCTGGGGCTTCCAGAATGTTCCCCCGGCTGCTGTGGCTTCCAGAAGGTTCCCCCCCCCCCGGGGCTGCTGTGGCTTCCAGAAGGTTCCCCCGGCTGCTGTGGCCTCCAGAAGGTTCCACCTGGGCTGCTGTGGCTTCCAGAAGGTCTCCCCCTGGGCTGCTGTGGCTTCCAGAAGGTTTCCCCCCCCTGGGTTGCTGTGGCTTCCAGAAGGTTCCCCCCGCCTGCTGTGGTTTCCAGAAGGTTCCCCCCGCCTGCTGTGGCTTCCAGAAGGTTTCCCCCCCCCCTGGGTTGCTGTGGCTTCCAGAAGGTTCCCCCTGCCTGCTGTGGCTTCCAGAAGGTTTCCCCCCCCCCGGGTTGCTGTGGCTTCCAGAAGGTTCCCCCCGCCTGCTGTGGTTTCCAGAAGGTTCCCCCCGCCTGCTGTGGCTTCCAGAAGGTTCCCCCCCCCTGGGCTGCTGTGGCTTCCAGAAGGTCTCCCCCTGCCTGCTGTGGCTTCCAGAAGGTTTCCCCCCCCCTGGGTTGCTGTGGCTTCCAGAAGGTTCCACCCACCTGCTGTGGCTTCCAGAAGGTTCCTCCCCAGGCTGCTGTGGCTTCCAGAAGGTCTCCCCCTGGGCTGCTGTGGCTTCCAGAAGGTTCCCCCCCCCCCCGGGTTGCTGTGGCTTCCAGAAGGTTCCCCTTGCCTGCTGTGGCTTCCAGAAGGTTCCCCCCCCGGGCTGCTGTGGCTTCCAGAAGGTTCCCCCCCGGGCTGCTGTGGCTTCCAGAAGGTTCCCCCCCGGGCTGCTGTGGCTTCCAGAAGGTCCCTCCCCCGGGCTGCTGTGGCTTCCAGAAGGTCCCCCCCGGGCTGCTGTGGCTTCCAGAAGGTCCCCCCCGGGCTGCTGTGGCTTACAGAAGGTCCCCCTCCGGCTGCTGTGGCTTCCAGAAGGTCCCCCCCCCGGGTTGCTGTGGCTTCCAGAAGGTTTCCCCCCCCGCCTGCTGTGGCTTCCAGGAGGTTTCCCCCGCCTGCTGTGGCTTCCAGGAGGTTCCCCCCGCCTGCTGTGGCTTTCAGAAGGTTCCTCCCTGCCTGCTGTGGTTTCCAGAAGGTTCCCCCCGCCTGCTGTGGCTTCCAGAAGGTTTCCCCCCCCCCTGGGTTGCTGTGGCTTCCAGAAGGTTCCCCCCGCCTGCTGTGGTTTCCAGAAGGTTCCACCCACCTGCTGTGGCTTCCAGAAGGTTCCTCCCCAGGCTGCTGTGGCTTCCAGAAGGTTCCCCGGCTGCTGTGGCTTCCAGAAGGTCTCCCCCTGGGCTGCTGTGGCTTCCAGAAGGTCCCCCCCCCCCCGGGTTGCTGTGGCTTCCAGAAGGTTCCCCTTGCCTGCTGTGGCTTCCAGAAGGTTCCTCCCCGGGCTGCTGTGGCTTCCAGAAGGTTCCCCCCCGAGCTGCTGTGGCTTCCAGAAGGTTCCCCCCCGAGCTGCTGTGGCTTCCAGAAGGTTCCCCCCCAGGCTGCTGTGGCTTCCAGAAGGTTCCCCCCCGGGCTGCTGTGGCTTCCAGAAGGTCCCCCCCCGGGCTGCTGTGGCTTCCAGAAGGTCCCCCCCAGGCTGCTGTGGCTTCCAGAAGGTCCCCCCCCGGGCTGCTGTGGCTTCCAGAAGGTTCCCCCCCCCCGCCTGCTGTGGCTTGCAGGAGGTTCCCCCGCCTGCTGTGGCTTCCAGGAGGTTCCCCCGCCTGCTGTGGCTTCCAGGAGGTTCCCCCCACCTGCTGCAGCTTCCAGAAGGTCTCCCCAGCTGCTGTGGCTACCAGAAGGTCTCCCCAGTCCGCTCTGCCCCCCTCCCCAAAACTTATCTGAACCCCACTATGATCCAGTGATGTGCACAAGAGCTCTCTGGGAATTCTCCCTCCTCATTGGCTAAGACAGCAGTGGGAGCCACTGTCAATCACAACCAGTCAGCCAATGAGGACCTCTCCACGGCTCAGGACCTCTCCACGGCTCTGCGTGTGAATGGACATGCACAGCAGCGGCTCAGGAGCAAGCATGCTCGGATGCCCTCGTAGCAAGCTGCTTGCACTGGGGTCACTTGGCTGGAGGGAGGGGCCACGGGCGCCAGCGGGGGACCCGAGAGCAGGATCCGGTTGTGCAAAAGCATTACAGAGCAGATATGTATGACATGATTGTTATTCTTTCATTTCACTTTATCCACAAGAGGAGTTCCCCTACCTTGCTGCGGTACTTGTTGTGTTCTCTGTAGGGCCAGCGTCCTGCGAGGATTCGTCTTACACCCATCTTTCCCCATGAGGTGGGCTTTCCAGGTCTGCAAGCACACAGAACATATGTCACATGTCCAGGTCACATGTACACCGCGGAACATGGCTGGAAATATCCACATCAGGTGCCAAAGAAATCACATTTTTAGAAAAAAAAAAAAGTTTTTTGTTCCCCAAAACACTCTCCTACTTTCCTCGCCCCCAATACATTTACATGACAGTAACTAAAGCAAAGATTTTTGGATCGTGACGCTGCGTTAATCTGATGGACAATTGCGCGGCCATGCAACGGTGACCATAAATTACATTTACGTCCTTTTTTCCCCACAAATTGGGCTTTCTTTTGGTGGTATTTGCTCCCCTGCGGTTTTTATTTTTTGCTCTATAAACAAAAAAAGACCGATAGTTTCGGAAAAAAAACTAAATATTTTTGACTTTTTGCAATAAAACATTTAAAAAAAAATCAAATTAAGTCATAAATTTAGGCCAAATGGATTTTTTTTTTAGCGAAGACACGGAGCAGAATACAATTCGTGTAAATTAATTGGTTTATGTGAAAGTTATAGCGTCTACAAATGGCGGTATAGAGACTGGGAATCTTAGTAATGGCGGTGATCAGCGACTTATAGCGGGACTGCGGTGGGCATTCTGACACTGGGGGGGGGCTAACTGCCAATGACACCCCCAGTGACACTAATACAGTGATCAGTGCTAATACAAAGCACTGACTGTACTGACACTGCGTAGGAAGGGGTTAACATCTGGGGCCATCAAAGGGTTAACTGTGTGCTGTGTTACTAGGGAGACATGCTGTGCAGAGATACAAGGCAGCATGTCCTTGCTGACAAAAGAGAGATCTGTCTTTACATACAGGTCTCTCCACTGTCAGCTTTCCCCGACGATCGCCGGGTGGGAAATATCACAACATGACCCGATGATTGACATCCCTAGCCGCCAATGGTGGCTGCAGGTAGGGCGGTGCATGCTCCCCCTATCCAGAAATGCAATTTATATATATATATACACACAGACACACATATACAGTTGCAAGAAAAAGTATGTGAACCCCTTGGGATTACGTGGAGTTTTGTATGAATTGGGCATAAAATGTGCTCTGAACGTCATCTAAGTCACAACAATAGAAGAACACAGTCTGCTGAACATAATACTACACAAACATTAGATGTCGCCATGGTTTCATTGCACATAACATGTAAACATTCACAGTGCAGGGAGGAAAAAGTATGTGAACCTTTGGACTTCATAACTGGTTGACCCTCCTTTGGCAGCAATAACCTCAACCAAACGTTTCCTGTAGTTGCAGATCAGACCTGCACAACGATCTGGAGTCATTTTGGGCCACTCCTCTTCACAAAACTGTTTCAGTGTAGCAATATTCTTGGGATGTCTGGTGTGAATCGCTCTCTTAAGGTCATGCCACAGCATTTCAATGGGGTTGAGGTCAGGACTCTGACTGGGCCACTCCAGAAGGCGTATTCTGTGCTGTTGCAGCCATTGTTTTGTTGAATTACTTGTATGCTTTGGGTCATTGTCCTGTTGCATCACCCATCCTCTGCGGAGCTTCAGTTGGCGGACAGATGGTCGTACGTTTTCCTGCAAAATGTCTTGATAAACTCTGGAATTCATTTTCCCATCAATGACAACAATCCGTCCAGCCCTGAGGCAGCAAAGCAGCCCCAAACCATGATGCTCCCTCCGCCATGTTTCACAGTGGGGATGAGGTTTTGATGTTGGTGTGCTGGGCCTTTTTTTCTCCACACATAGTGTTGTGTGTTCTTCCCAAACAACTCAATCTTGGTGTCATCTGTCCACAGTATATTCTGCCAGTAGTGCTGTGGAACATCCAGGTGCTCTTTTGCAAACTTCAAACGTGCTGCAATCTTTTTTTTTGGACAGCAATGGCTTCCTCCGTGGTGTCCTCCCATGTACTCCATTCTTGTTTAATGTTTTCCTTATTGTAGATGTGTCAACAAAAATGTTAGCATGTGCCAGAGATTTCTGTAGGTCTTTAGCTGACACTCTGGGATTCTTCTTTACCTCATGCAGCATTCTGCGCTGTGCTCTTGCAGTCATTTTTACAGGACGACCACGCCTAGGGAGAGTAGCAACAGTGCTAAACTTTCTCCATTTGTAGACAGTCTGTCTTACTGTGGACACATGAACATCAAGGCTCAAGGAGATACTTTTGTAACCCTTTCCAGCTTCATGCAAGTCAACCATTCTTGATGGTAGGTCTTCTGAGAGCTCTTTTCTGCGAGGCATGGTTCACATCAGACAGTGCTTCTTGAAACCAGTAAACCCAAAACAGGTGTCAGCAACACATCCAATATCATCACACTGATTGGAGTCAAGGTTGGCTCACTCCTGGCTCCAGTTAGCTCTGGCAGAAGTCATTAAGCTCGGGCCTCACATACTTTTTCCTCCCTGCGCTGTGAATGTTTACATGTTATGTGCAATTAAACCATGGCAACATCTAATGTTTGTGTAGTATTATGTTCAGCAGACTGTGTTCTTCTATTGTTGTGACTTAGATGACGTTCAGAGCACATTTTATACCCAATTCATGCAAAACTCCACGTAATCCCAAGGGGTTCACATACTTTTTCTTGCAACTGTATACAAACACACACATGTGATTTTGCGCAGCCCTGCCGCCCTGTAGCAGTACTCCTACTATGGTGCGGTGGGGAAGCGGTTAATGAAGGTGTGGCGCTCAGAGCTGGCCCAGGCTGGATGGGAGTTGCTGGCCGAGGCTGGATGGGAGTTGCTGGCCGAGGCTGGATGATGGGAGTTGCTGGGTGGAGGGAGATGACACAATAGTCTCCACTACACGCTGTTAGTACATATAAACACGCCAAGCCCTCTGCTGATAAACGAGGGACCATAGCAGGTGCTGCCCAGCCCTCCCGTGTACACAGACGTTGTATCTGCTCTGCCATGAGCTCAGCACAGAAATGAAGATTTCTGTATAAATGGTAATAAACAGTTTAGGGCTCATTCACACCACGGTGCCGAGACGTCAGTTTTTCTGCCCGCGTTCTGCAAGGACACAACAAAATCAATGGTTGTCTATGTGCCCTGTTCACACCACAACACTGGGATCACACGCAGATTGTTTTCTGCGCAGGAATCCACAACGCCTATAAAACTCATGGCAGCGCGCGTGAAAACGGATGTCTCTGCAAGTGCAATCTGCACATCAGTTTCCATCAGTTTTTCTGCACGTATGGTGTGAACGGGGCCGTAGAGCGGATTCACACGTTTGAAGCTCCGGTTTCACAGCTAATTGACAGAGTAGTTGTTCAGCGATTCAGATCAGGTTTACATCGGGTTCAGGACAGGATTATCCTGTTCACACATATGCGGTTCTCATAGAGGTCAGCAGCCTTTAATCCACATCTGAACCGGACTGCACTGCTCGGAAATTGGACAGGACTCTTTTTCATAGTTAGTCTGGCTGAAGAAAGACAAAAGTCCATCCAGTTCAACCATTAAAAAAAAAAAAAAAAAAAAAAAAGAAGATATAAAAAAAAGTTATAAAAAAGAAAAAAAAGTTCTAATCCTCCACCCACAGCTGATCCAGAGGAAGGCAAAAAAGGGAGCGCACTTTGTGTTCTTTATTCAGCCTGAGTGCAATACAGTGATATAGGAATCATTCAATCACTCTTGTCCCCGGGGCACGTCCTTGTCTCGGCCCCCCCGGGGCACGTCCTTGTCTCGGCCCCCCCCGGGGCACGTCCTTGTCTCGGCCCCCCCCGGGGCACGTCCTTGTCTCGGCCCCCCCCGGGGCACGTCCTTGTCTCGGCCCCCCCCGGGGCACGTCCTTGTCTCGGCCCCCCCCGGGGCACGTCCTTGTCTCGGCCCCCCCCGGGGCACGTCCTTGTCTCGGCCCCCCCCGGGGCACGTCCTTGTCTCGGCCCCCCCCGGGGCACGTCCTTGTCACGGCCCCTCCCCGGGGCACGTCCTTCGTCTCGGCCCCCTCGGGGCACGTCCTTCGCCTCGGCCCCCCCCGGGGCACGTCCTTCGTCTCGGCCCCCCCCCGGGGCGCAGGTCTTCGTCTCGGCTCCCCGGGGCACACGTCTTTGTTTCGGCCCCCCGGGGCACACGTCCTTGTCTCGGCCCCCCGGGGCACATCCTTGTCTCGGCCCCCCCGGGGCACATCCTTGTCTCGGCCCCCCCCGGGGCACATCCTTGTCTCGGCCCCCCCGGGGCACATCCTTGTCTCGGCCCCCCCGGGGCACATCCTTGTCTCGGCCCCCCCGGGGCACATCCTTGTCTCGGCCCCCCCCGGGGCACATCTTCGTCTCGGGCCCCCCCCCCGGGGCAGGTCTTTGTCTCGGCCCCCCCAGGGCACGTCTTTGTCTCGGCCCCCCCCGGCCACGTCTTTGTCTCGGCTCCTGAGGATTTAATTGCTCCATGGGTTACTTGGACCGGCACCGCCCAGCGTCGGCTTACTCTCGGGTCGGCCAACTAACGACCTTTTCTATCGCTCTTTTTCTTCTTAAAATATATTTACTGTAAAAGCCGGAACATGAACCCGTTCCCCTCTCTGCCGAGGGCCCTTCCATTTAATCTTTCCTCTGGAATGAAATATCACGTAACAAAGAGAAGCCCCTCGCACTCGCTTCCCCCCTCGCACTCGCTTCCCGCTCCCCATTACAGAAACGCACACGACATGAAGGCGACGCTGGAATCCAAGCGGGGGGGAGGAGCCGAGCCGAGCACAGAATGCCTTTATGTGAAATTATAACTCTGTGTCCTTTAATACAGGTGCTGCGCTGAGATCACTTACCAAAACCAGGGAAAGAAATATTGAGTTCTAAAATGGGGGGCCCAGAGGGTAAACCCCGCCCCCCCACCCAACCCCCCCTTCTATTCATTACAGTAAACTCCAGCGAGCAGCTTGTGCAGAGATACATAAACCACCTTACATTGTCTCTGCATTGAAACTGAATCATAAAACACAATACTGGCATCCTACAACTGCCATTGTGGAGAAAACTCGGGGCTGGGCAAGCGGCAGTTACCCTCAAGTCACCCTCATGTCACCCTCAAGTCACCCTCAAGTCACCCTCAAGTCACCCTCAAGTCACCCTCAAGTCACCCTCAATTGCTCCTTTTTTTGTCTTATTTGTTTTTTTTTTTGCAAAACAAATATTGTGTAAATCCATCTATCGTGTGTCTTCTTCTGGAATCTCGGTGATCTTTGTGTATTTCTTCCAGATCTGCACCGTCATCTAGTGTGAGACTTCCTGGTATAAAGACTGCTCACTGCTGCTCTCTCCCCTTGTGCAGAGGGACTGGTCTTGTCTCCGCCCCCTCCTGTATTGGGTAGAGCCTGCTGGGCCCCTGCTACAGCTCTGCTCTCGCTCTTTGTGAAGGGTGACTGGTCTTGTCTCTGCCCCCTCCTGTAAGGGGCCCCTCCCAGAGCTCTGCTCTCGCTCTTTGTGCAGGGTGACTGGTCTTGTCTCTGCCCCCTCCTGTAAGGGGCCCCTCCCAGAGCTCTGCTCTCGCTCTTTGTGCAGGGTGACTGGTCTTGTCTCTGCCCCCTCCTGTAAGGGGCCCCTCCCAGAGCTCTGCTCTCGCTCTTTGTGCAGGGTGACTGGTCTTGACTCCACCCCTCTTGTACTGGGCCCCTCCCACAGCTCTGCCTTCTCTCTCTTTGTGAAGGGTGACTGGTCTTGTATCTGCCCCCTCCTGTACTGGGCCCCTCCCACAGCTCTGCTCTCTCTCTTTGTGCAGGGTGACTGGTCTTGACTCCACCCCTCTTGTACTGGGCCCCTCCCACAGCTCTGCTCTCTCTCTTTGTGCAGGGTGACTGGTCTCATCTCTGCCCCCTCCTGTAAGGGGCCCCTGCAACAGCTCTGCTCTCTCTCCTTGTGCAGGGTGGCTGATCTTGCCTCCACCCCCTCCTGTAGTTTTCTGTGGTGGGTGGAGCCTGCTGGGCCCCACCCATAGCTCTGCACTCTCTCCTTGGGCAGGGCGGCTGGTCTTGACTCCACCCCCTCCTGTAGTTTTCAGTACTGGGTGGAGCCTGCTGGGCCCCCACCCATAGCTCTGCTCTCTGCACAGGCTATGTACAGCACAGTAATGATCTCACCACTGTAAAGGCTGACTGGTCTGGTCTCCACCCCCTTCTGTACTGGGCCCCTCCCACAGCTCTGCTCTTGCTCCTTGTGCAGGGTGACTGGTCTTGTCTTCGCCCCCTCCTGTAGTTTTCTGTTGTGGGTGGAGCCTGCTGACCCCCTCCCACAGCTCTGCTTTCTACATTGGCTATGTACAAATGTTCAGGCCGGGTCCTGAATGGGGAGGAGTCTTGGATTGTCAGCTGCCTGTCCAGAAGAGTAGAAAAACCCACAAATACAGATGGGGGGGGGGGGTCATTTAGGGTTAATGTACGAACAACATGGCCAATCTGTGCTGAAGGGATCCACTTATTTACTGTCAATGGATTCAGGAAAGGCGGAGATCACATTTTTTGGTAAAGTAGGAACACCTTTCATAGTATATATGATAAAAATAATGAATATTACCTCTTCTCCGGGAGAAAAGTTTTCATGGCACAAAGGACATCTGTTTGCAACTTTGTCTCCTTTTGCAGCTACAAAAGAAGAATATAAAATGAGCAAACATCGACCAATCACATCACTGCAATTCAACGTGAGCAACCAGTTAGAACAGTTCTAATGACGTTCTCTGCATGAAAGTGTTACTAAACCCCAGACCCCCCCATTTACTATACCCGCTCTCCCCGGACCCCGCATTCCCTATATCCGCTCTCCCCGGACCCCGCATTCACTATATCCCCTCTCCCCGGACCCCGCATTCACTGTATCCCCTCTCCCCGGACCCCGCATTCACTATATCCGCTCTCCCCGGACCCCTCACTCACTCTATCTGATCTCCCCGGACCCCGCATTCATTATATCCGCTCTCCCCGGACCCCGCATTCACTATATCCGCTCTCCCCGGACCCCGCATTCACTATATCCGCTCTCCCCGGACCCCGCAGTCACTATATCCGCTCTCCCCGGACCCCCCCTATTTACTATACCCGCTCTCCCCGGACCCCGCGTTCCCTATATCCGCTCTCCCCGGACCCCGCATTCACCGTATCCGCTCTCCCCGGACCCCGCGTTCCCTATATCCGCTCTCCCCGGACCCCCCCTATTTACTATACCCGCTCTCCCCGGACCCCGCGTTCCCTATATCCGCTCTCCCCGGACCCCGCGTTCCCTATATCCGCTCTCCCCGGACCCCGCGTTCACCGTATCCGCTCTCCCCGGACCCCGCGTTCACCGTATCCGCTCTCCCCGGACCCCGCGTTCACCGTATCCGCTCTCCCCGGACCCCGCGTTCACCGTATCCGCTCTCCCCGGACCCCGCGTTCACCGTATCCGCTCTCCCCGGACCCCGCGTTCACCGTATCCGCTCTCCCCGGACCCCGCGTTCACCGTATCCGCTCTCCCCGGACCCCGCGTTCACCGTATCCGCTCTCCCCGGACCCCGCGTTCACCGTATCCGCTCTCCCCGGACCCCGCGTTCACCGTATCCGCTCTCCCCGGACCCCGCGTTCACCGTATCCGCTCTCCCCGGACCCCGCGTTCACCGTATCCGCTCTCCCCGGACCCCGCGTTCACCGTATCCGCTCTCCCCGGACCCCGCGTTCACCGTATCCGCTCTCCCCGGACCCCGCGTTCACCGTATCCGCTCTCCCCGGACCCCGCGTTCACCGTATCCGCTCTCCCCGGACCCCGCGTTCACCGTATCCGCTCTCCCCGGACCCCGCGTTCACCGTATCCGCTCTCCCCGGACCCCGCGTTCACCGTATCCGCTCTCCCCGGACCCCGCGTTCACCGTATCCGCTCTCCCCGGACCCCGCGTTCACCGTATCCGCTCTCCCCGGACCCCGCGTTCACCGTATCCGCTCTCCCCGGACCCCGCGTTCACCGTATCCGCTCTCCCCGGACCCCGCGTTCACCGTATCCGCTCTCCCCGGACCCCGCGTTCACCGTATCCGCTCTCCCCGGACCCCGCGTTCACCGTATCCGCTCTCCCCGGACCCCGCGTTCACCGTATCCGCTCTCCCCGGACCCCGCGTTCACCGTATCCGCTCTCCCCGGACCCCGCGTTCACCGTATCCGCTCTCCCCGGACCCCGCGTTCACCGTATCCGCTCTCCCCGGACCCCGCGTTCACCGTATCCGCTCTCCCCGGACCCCGCGTTCACCGTATCCGCTCTCCCCGGACCCCGCGTTCACCGTATCCGCTCTCCCCGGACCCCGCGTTCACCGTATCCGCTCTCCCCGGACCCCGCGTTCACCGTATCCGCTCTCCCCGGACCCCGCGTTCACCGTATCCGCTCTCCCCGGACCCCGCGTTCACCGTATCCGCTCTCCCCGGACCCCGCGTTCACCGTATCCGCTCTCCCCGGACCCCGCGTTCACCGTATCCGCTCTCCCCGGACCCCGCGTTCACCGTATCCGCTCTCCCCGGACCCCGCGTTCACCGTATCCGCTCTCCCCGGACCCCGCGTTCACCGTATCCGCTCTCCCCGGACCCCGCGTTCACCGTATCCGCTCTCCCCGGACCCCGCGTTCACCGTATCCGCTCTCCCCGGACCCCGCGTTCACCGTATCCGCTCTCCCCGGACCCCGCGTTCACCGTATCCGCTCTCCCCGGACCCCGCGTTCACCGTATCCGCTCTCCCCGGACCCCGCGTTCACCGTATCCGCTCTCCCCGGACCCCGCGTTCACCGTATCCGCTCTCCCCGGACCCCGCGTTCACCGTATCCGCTCTCCCCGGACCCCGCGTTCACCGTATCCGCTCTCCCCGGACCCCGCGTTCACCGTATCCGCTCTCCCCGGACCCCGCGTTCCCTATATCCGCTCTCCCCGGACCCCGCAGTCACTATATCCGCTCTCCCCGGACCCCGCATTCACTATATCCGCTCTCCCCGGACCCCCCATTCACTATATCCGCTCTCCCCGGACCCCGCATTCCCTATATCCGCTCTCCCCGGACCCCGCATTCACTATATCCGCTCTCCCCGGACCCCGCATTCACTATATCCGCTCTCCCCGGACCCCGCATTCACTATATCCGCTCTCCCCGGACCCCGCACTCACTATATCCTCTCTCCCCGGACCCCGCACTCACTATATCCGCTCTCCCCGGACCCCGCACTCACTGTATCCGCTCTCCCCGGACCCCGCATTCACTATATCCGCTCTCCCCGGACCCCGCATTCACTGTATCCCCTCTCCCCGGACCCCCCCATTCACTGTATCCCCTCTCCCCGGACCCCACGTTCGCTATCTCCGCTCTCCCCAGACCCCGCATTCCCTATATCCTGTCTCCCCGGACCCCGCATTCACTGTATCCCCTCTCCCCGGACCCCCCCATTCACTGTATCCCCTCTCCCCGGACCCCGCGTTCGCTATCTCCGCTCTCCCCAGACCCCGCGTTCGCTATCTCCGCTCTCCCCAGACCCCGCGTTCGCTATCTCCGCTCTCCCCAGACCCCGCGTTCGCTATCTCCGCTCTCCCCAGACCCCGCGTTCGCTATCTCCGCTCTCCCCAGACCCCGCGTTCGCTATCTCCGCTCTCCCCAGACCCCGCGTTCGCTATCTCCGCTCTCCCCGGACCCCGCGTTCGCTAACTCCGCTCTCCCCGGACCCCGCGTTCGCTAACTCCGCTCTCCCCGGACCCCGCGTTCGCTATATCCGCTCTCCCCGGACCCCGCATTCACTATATCTGGTCTCCAACAGTTACACAGAACAGTCTTGTGACTTCTATCAGTGTCCAGCAGAGCACTGGTTTAAGCTTGTAGGAGTTTTCTTTCTGCTCTAGGAGGATGCAGAACCCCTGACCCTCTGTCTAGACAGTGCTGACTGGCCCTCTGCTGATCACAAACCCAAGAAAAAACAAAACAAAAAAAACTCGCGTAATACACACCAGACTGAGCATGTGTAGTGTCTCTAAACAATATCTCTTATCAGGAGATTAGGGGAGGGGGGCACTGGAAGGGGAGGAACAGAAAAGACAGGATCAAACAGCCTTTTTACACAATGCGGAGGATTAACCCCTTAGGTTCCACAGTGAGTATAACCAGCATGCTTTGCTGCCTCTACAGACTGATTGTACTGTTGGGGGTTTAGGAACACTTTAAGGCTCGGGGTACGAGGCAGCACTCCGCCTACACTGACATCAGCCTTCAGTCCCAAAGCGTCAGCAGAAACTAGCGGGAAGTTTAAAGGCGCTCAATGGCTGCTGCAAATGAAGTAGTTCCCCTGCTCCGCCCGACCCACCTACTCACAGAGCGAACCTACAGAGGCGGGGCAAACGCTCACGCAATGCAGGCCCCTCTAGACCTGGAAAGCTCTCTGTGGGTCACTTGTTGCTAGTCTGAGAAGTCTAGTCCGCGGCCCACACAGAACCCACCGGCCACACGTGGCTTCCAGGCCATTTCGCGGCCCACACAGAACCCACCGGCCACACGTGGCTTCCAGGCCATTTCGCGGCCCACACAGAACCCACCGGCCACACGTGGCTTCCAGGCCATTTCGCGGCCCACACAGAACCCACCGGCCACACGTGGCTTCCAGGCCATTTCGCGGCCCACACAGAACCCACCGGCCACACGTGGCTTCCAGGCCATTTCGCGGCCCACACAGAACCCACCGGCCACACGTGGCTTCCAGGCCATTTCGCGGCCCACACAGAACCCACCGGCCACACGTGGCTTCCAGGCCATTTCGCGGCCCACACAGAACCCACCGGCCACACGTGGCTTCCAGGCCATTTCGCGGCCCACACAGAACCCACCGGCCACACGTGGCTTCCAGGCCATTTCGCGGCCCACACAGAACCCACCGGCCACACGTGGCTTCCAGGCCATTTCGCGGCCCACACAGAACCCACCGGCCACACGTGGCTTCCAGGCCATTTCCGCAATGTCCACTTCAACAGAGAAAAGCCAGACTGAGGATAGCCGCCATATAAAAAAACTGCTCCAGAGGAGATGTCTCGATAGAAGAAAAAATGTCTGTCCTCATAGGACACTAGCAAAAAAAAAATAAAAAATGGAAGTACGCTGTTAACCACCTCCCGTCCGGCCGCTGTATATAAACGGCCAGACGGTGGCAGTGCAGGGCGGGTTGTCATTTATAAACAGCCTCCCCGCCCCCTGCTTGTGCGCACTCCCTAGGAACGCACAGCACCGCGATCCGGTGCTCACTGTGAAACACCGATCGTTGTACGGGACCTCTGTGTGAGGTCCCGATCATGTGATCACTGACTGGCCAATCAGTGATCACATGCAGAGTAGTAAGCAAGATGTCACTTATGACATCATTGCTTACTACGTGTGAAATCGTTGAATGATCACAGAGATCACATGGTACAGGGCCATTCACAACAGCCTTGTACCATGTGACAAGGTGTGACCAATCACAGCTCACACAGTAGGGAGAGAAGGAGAAATGATTCCTCTTACAGCCTTTATGGGTGTAAAAGCAATCAGTGTAAAAAAAAAAAAAAAAATCTTCATCACCCCCCACAAGTAGTACAGTGTCACCATGGTGACCCCACACTGCTAGGGTGACAGTATGTAAAAAAAAAACAAAAAAAAAAAACAAATAATATAAAAAAAAATTAAATAAAAAGGTAAAAAAAGGTTTTAAAATTATAATTTTTGGTTATAAACTAATTTGGGTTATTTTTTTTTTTACTAAAAAGATAATTGAATAAATTTTGGCCGAGATTTATGATGAAATATTATTTGCAAAATTTTATAAGAAAAACACTTTTTTCAAATTTTTTGGACTTTTTCATTTACATAAAACTCCCAGCGGTGAATAAATACCACCAAAATAAAGTTTTATGTGTCTCAGGAAAATGCTAAAAAATTCATATGGGTGCAGTGTTGCATGACCGCGCAATTGTCATTCAAAGTGTGATAGCGCTGAAAGCTGAAAATTGGCCTGGGCAGGAAGGGGGGGGGGGGGGGGGGGGAGTGTCCGGACTGGAAGGGGGGGAAAGTGTCCGGACTGGAAGGGGGGGGAAGTGTCCGGACCGGAAGGGGGGGGAAAGTGTCCGGACCGGAAGGGGGGGAAAGTGTCCGGACCGGAAGGGGGGGAAAGTGTCCGGACCGGAAGGGGGGGAAAGGGTCCGGACTGGAAGGGGGGAAAGTGTCCAGACTGGAAGGGGGGAAAGTGTCCGGACCGGAAGGGGGGGAAAGTGTCCGGACCGGAAGGGGGGAAAGTGTCCGGACCGGAAGGGGGGGAAAGTGTCCGGACCGGAAGGGGGGGGAAAGTGTCCGGACCGGAAGGGGGGGAAAGGGTCCGGACCGGAAGGGGGGGAAAGGGTCCGGACCGGAAGGGGGGAAAGTGTCCAGACTGGAAGGGGGGAAAGTGTCCGGACTGGAAGGGGGGGGAAGTGTCCGGACCGGAAGGGGGGAAGTGTCCGGACCGGAAGGGGGGAAGTGTCCGGACCGGAAGGGGGGGAAGTGTCCGGACCGGAAGGGGGGAAGTGTCCGGACCGGAAGGGGGGAAGTGTCCGGACCGGAAGGGGGGGGAGTGTCCGGACTGGAAGGGGGGGAGTGTC
>NW_028320145.1:5000-42500 GCF_062004578.1 Staurois parvus
GGTACATTGCCCCGTCCATTGTCCCTTTGATTCGGTGCAGTTGTCCTGTCCCCTTAGCAGAAAAACACCCCCAGAGCAGAATGTTTCCACCACCATGTTTCACAGTTGGGATGGTGTTCTTGGGGTCATAGGCAGCATTCCTCCTCCTCCAAACACGGTGAGTTGAGTTGATGCCAAAGAGCTCGATTTTGGTCTCATCTGACCACAACACTTTCCACCAGTCCTCCTTTGCATCATTCAGATGTTCAGTGGCAGACTTCAGACGGGCCTGGACATGTGCATTCTTGAGCAGAGGGACCTTGCGGGCACTGCAGGATTTCAGTCCTTGTCGGCGTAGTGTGTTACCGATTGTTTTCTTGGTGACTGTGGTCCCAGCTGCCTGGAGATCATTGACAAGATCCTCACGTGTAGTTCTGGGATGATTCCTCACTGTTCTCATGATCATTGACACTCCACGAGGTGAGATCTTGCATATGGTGCACCAGACCTAGGGAGACTGACACTTGTTTTGTGTTTCTTCCATTTGTGAATGATTGCACCAACTGTTGTCACCTTCTGCACCAACTGTTGTCACCTTCTCACCAAGCTGCTTGGCCATAGTTTGGTAGCCCAGTCCAGCCTTGTGTAGGTCTACAATCTTGTCCCTGACATCCTTGGACAGCTCTTTGGTCTTTGCCATGGTGGAGAGTTTGGAATCTGATGGTTTGATTGCTCCTGTGGACAGGTGTCTTTTATACAGGTAACACAATGAGATTAGCAGCACTCCCTTTAAGAGACTGCTTCTAATCTCAGCTTGTTACCTGTATGAAATACACCTGGGAGCCAGAAATCCTACTGAATGATAGGGGATCAAATACTTATTTCCCTCATGAACATGCAGATCAGTCATCATTTGTTAGATGCATTTCTGCTGAATTTGTTGTATTCTGTCTCTCAGTGTTACACCGAACATTCCATTGTTAGACCGATCATTTCTGTGTGAGGGGAAAACATTCAACATCAGCCGGGGAGCAAATACGCATTTCCCTCACTGTATATATATATATATTGTGACAGTGTGGCAATCTGTCACCCAGGATTCTCAACAAGGCAGGTTGAGGGGCTCCAGGGTAAGTGTTTGATACGGAGGAAAGTGGCTTTTCACTTTCCTCCTTTGTTTGTAAGGTCTGTTTTGGGATCTGGAGCCTGGAGATTTCAAAGAGATCTGGGAGGGATGAAATCTCCAATCCTGGGACCAGGTTTTGGGATAGGCCAGGAGACTGATTGCACAGGTGTGTGCAGGCCTTTAGAGAGAGTCCGGACCAGGGTTCTGGGCTCCACCCCGGCAGATAGGAGTCAGGAGGGCTCCACTTGGAAGACAGGAGGTCACTGCCTGGAAGTCAGGTGGGCTTCACCTAGGAGAGGTGGAAGCCAAAAGCAGCAAGGGGCTGCTAGAGACTAGCTGTGTGCTAGAGGCCAGCGGTGTGCAAGTGCCATATTTTGGGAAGAAGTCTGCAGGAGACAGACATCAAGCTGAGTGTAAGCCAGGAGGCTGAATCATTGAATTTTGTTTGAGGGTGGATACCCCTGTGTGGGAAACTTCTGTTTTGAACTGTCATTTAAAATAAAAGTGGGCAAAAAGGCCCTTGAAGAAAGCGAGTTGCTGTGTGCGTTAACAAAGCTCTACCACTTTGAAGCGAGTTCCCACAATATATAGTAACATATGGGACATTGTCCATGGAATGAGGTGACAGGACTGCTAAGTTTGTGGAGACTGCTACATGCCCCGTGGTACTGGCTCAGAAATGCTGAAGACCTGGGGAACAGAAGTTGTGTCCGAGGTTCTTAGTGTTAACAGTGTGGGACGTGTGGCCACAGATTACAAAGAGTTAACTGTGCAAGTTGCTTCTCACGTCTATAGTCTGGAGTTTTGATTTCACATGATCGCAGCTCCTGCTTGAGGTTTAGGAGTTAGCGTGTGCAGTTCCACAGTGTCCCCACTAGGGCACATTAAGCCCCGCCCACAACTGTGCTCCCAGAATACCAACATACACTATATTGCCAAATGTATTTGGACAAACCTCTTCCCCAGTCACCCACTCCAGATTGTTATGTAAAGGGCCTACATGCTCGGACTGGACCTTTCTACTATTCATATATTGGAAGAATTTCTTTGGATTTTTCCTACTTTTTTTTACAATCTGTCGCTCATTTAGAATTTTAGCGTCCTTGATTTTCTTTTTAAAAGCTCTTTTCTTATCATGTACAGCTTTTGTACTTTAGACATGAGCCACATAGGTTTTATTTTTAGCCTTTTAAATTTATTGCCCATAGGAATATACACTATATTGGCAAAAGTATTGGCCCCGCCCCCCAAATCATGTGATTCAGGTGTTCCAATCCCCCCCCAGTCATGTGATTCAGGTGTTCCAATCCCCTCCATGGACACAGGTGTATACAATCAAGCCCCTAGGCATGCAGACGGCTTCTACAAACATTGGTGAAAGAATGGGTCGCTCTCAGGAGCTCAGTGACTCCAAGCGTGGTCCCGTGATAGGTGGCCACCTGGGCAATAAGTCCATCCGTGACATTTCCTGGCTACTAAATATTCCACGCTCAACTGTTAGTGGGATTATAACAAAGTGGAAGCAACTGGGAACAACAGCCACTCAGCCACCAAGTGGTAGGCCATGTCACATGACAGGGCGGGGTCAGCGCATGCTGAAGCGCACAGTGCGCAGAAGTCGCCAACTGTCTGCAGAGTCAATAGCTAAAGACCTCCAAATTTGGTGTGGCCTTCAGATGAGCCCAACAACAGTGCGTAGAGAGCTTCATGGAATGGGTTTCCATGGCCGAGCAGCTGCATCCAAGCTTTACATCACCAAGTGCAATGCAAAGCGTCGGATGCCGTGGTGTAAAGCACGCCGCCACTGGACTTTAGAGCAGTGGAGATGTGTTTTGTGGAGTGACCAATCAAGCTTCTATGTCCGGCAATTCGATGTACATGTCTGGGTTTGGCAGTTGCCAGGAGAACGGTACTTGCCTGACTGCATTGTGCCAAGTGTAAAGTTTGGTGGAGGGGGATTATGGTGTGGGGTTGTTTTTCAGGGGTTGGGCTTAGCCCCCTAGTTCCAGTGAAGGGAACTCTTAAGGCTTCATCATACCAAGACATTATGGACAATTTCATGCTCCCAAGTTTGTGGCAAGAGTTTGGGGATGGCCCCTTCCTGTTCCAACATGACTGCGCACCAGTGCACAAAGCAAGGTCCAAAAAGACATGGAGGAGCCAGTTTGGGGTGGAGGAACTTGACTGTCCTGCACAGAGTCCTGACCTCAACCCCATAGAACACCTTTGGGATGAATTATAGACCACTTTTAATAAGTAACAAATGTAGAAGAACTCACATTGTATCGTAATAAAACAGGCTCATAAGGTGCAGGTTCATAGAGATGGAAGAACGGCTGTGTCCAGGCTATGACAGCCGCTCCTGTGCTCAAGGGATCGTGGTTGTAGAAGAAAAAAGCCAGCCAGCATGTGGAGTCTCCTAAAGATGGCATCTGGAACGAACATTGAGGCATGACATCGGCGTTAGCGTGTTGACGTACAAGGACCAGCATGCATGGGGACGCGTTTCAGAGCATGCGCTAGACCTCTGAGGGCAGAAGCACTCTCCTTTGTCAAGCTCTCTCAGGGCGTAAGCGCTCTCCTTTGTCAAGCTGTCTCAGGGCGTAAGCGCTCTCTTTTGTCAAGCTCTCTCAGGGCGTAAGCGCTTTCCTTTGTCAAGCTCTCTCAGGGTGTAAGCGCTCTCCTTTGTCAAGCTCTCTCAGGGCGTAAGCGCTTTCCTTTGTCAAGCTCTCTCAGGACGTAAGCGCTTTCCTTTGTCAAGCTCTCTCAGGGTGAAAGCGCTCTCCTGTGTCAAGCTCTCTCAGGGCGTAAGCGCTCTCCTATGTCAAGCTCTCTTAGGGCGTAAGCGCTCTCCTTTGTCAAGCTCTCTCAGGGCGTAAGCGCTCTCCTTTGTCAAGCTCTCTCAGGGCGTAAGCGCTCTCCTTTGTCAAGCTCTCTCAGGGAGTAAGCGCTCTCCTTTGTCAAGCTCTCTCAGGGCGTAAGCGCTCTCCTTTGTCAAGCTCTCTCAGGGCGTAAGCGCTCTCCTTTGTCAAGCTCTCTCAGGGCGTAAGCGCTCTCCTTTGTCCAGCTCTCTCAGGGCGTAAGCGCTCTCCTTGTCAAGCTCTCTCAGGGCGTAAGCGCTCTCCTTTGTCAAGCTCTCTCAGGGCGTAAGCGCTCTCCTTTGTCAAGCTCTCTCAGGGCATAAGCGCTCTCCTTTGTCAAGCTCTCTCAGGGCGTAAGCACTCTCCTTTGTCAAGCTCTCTCAGGGCGTAAGCGCTCTCCTTTGTCAAGCTCTCTCAGGGCGTAAGCGCTCTCCTTTGTCAAGCTCTCTCAGGGCGTAAGCGCTCTCTTTTGTCAAGCTCTCTCAGGGCGTAAGCGCTCTCCTTTGTCAAGCTCTCTCAGGGCGTAAGCGCTCTCCTTTGTCAAGCTCTCTCAGGGCGTAAGCGCTCTCCTTTGTCCAGCTCTCTCAGGGCGTAAGCGCTCTCCTTTGTCAAGCTCTCTCAGGGCGTAAGCGCTCTCCTTTGTCCTAGCTCTCTCAGGGCGTAAGCGCTCTCCTTTGTCAAGCTCTCTCAGGGCGTAAGCGCTCTTCTTTGTCAAGCTCTCTCAGGGCGTAAGCGCTCTCATTTGTCAAGCTCTCTCAGGGCGTAAGCGCTCTCCTTTGTCAAGCTCTCTCAGGGCGTAAGCGCTCTCCTTTGTCAAGCTCTCTCAGGGCGTAAGCGCTCTCCTTTGTCAAGCTCTCTCAGGGCGTAAGCGCTCTCCTTTGTCAAGCTCTCTCAGGGCGTAAGCGCTCTCCTTTGTCAAGCTCTCTCAGGGCGTAAGCGCTCTCCTTTGTCAAGCTCTCTCAGGGCGTAAGCTCTCTCCTTTGTCAAGCTCTCTCAGGGCGTAAGCGTTCTCCTTTGTCAAGCTCTCTCAGGGCGTAAGCGCTCTCCTTTGTCAAGCTCTCTCAGGGCGTAAGCGCTCTCCTTTGTCAAGCTCTCTCAGGGCGTAAGCGCTCTCCTTTGTCAAGCTCTCTCAGGGCGTAAGCGCTCTCCTTTGTCAAGCTCTCTCAGGGCGTAAGCGCTCTCCTTTGTCAAGCTCTCTCAGGGCGTAAGCGCTCTCCTTTGTCAAGCTCTCTCAGGGCGTAAGCGCTCTCCTTTGTCCAGCTCTCTCAGGGCGTAAGCGCTCTCCTTGTCAAGCTCTCTCAGGGCGTAAGCGCTCTCCTTTGTCAAGCTCTCTCAGGGCGTAAGCGCTCTCCTTTGTCAAGCTCTCTCAGGGCATAAGCGCTCTCCTTTGTCAAGCTCTCTCAGGGCGTAAGCACTCTCCTTTGTCAAGCTCTCTCAGGGCGTAAGCGCTCTCCTTTGTCAAGCTCTCTCAGGGCGTAAGCGCTCTCCTTTGTCAAGCTCTCTCAGGGCGTAAGCTCTCTCCTTTGTCAAGCTCTCTCAGGGCGTAAGCGTTCTCCTTTGTCAAGCTCTCTCAGGGCGTAAGCGCTCTCCTTTGTCAAGCTCTCTCAGGGCGTAAGCGCTCTCCTTTGTCAAGCTCTCTCAGGGCGTAAGCGCTCTCCTTTGTCAAGCTCTCTCAGGGCGTAAGCGCTCTCCTTTGTCAAGCTCTCTCAGGGCGTAAGCGCTCTCCTTTGTCAAGCTCTCTCAGGGCGTAAGCTCTCTCCTTTGTCAAGCTCTCTCAGGGCGTAAGCGTTCTCCTTTGTCAAGCTCTCTCAGGGCGTAAGCGCTCTCCTTTGTCAAGGTCTCTCAGGGCGTAAGCACTCTCCTTTGTCGAGCTCTCTCAGGGCGTAAACGCTCTCCTTTGTCAAGCTCTCTCAGGGCGTAAGCGCCCTCCTTTGTAAAGCTCTCTCAGGGCGTAAGCGCCCTCCTTTGTCAAGCTCTCTCAGGGCGTAAGCGCTCTCCTTTGTCAAGCTCTCTCAGGGCGTAAGCGCTTTCCTTTGTCAAGCTCTCTCAGGGCGTAAGCGCTCTCCTTTGTCAAGCTCTCTCAGGGCGTAAGCGCTCTCCTTTGTCAAGCTCTCTCAGGGCGTAAGCTCTCTCCTTTGTCAAGCTCTCTCAGGGCGTAAGCGTTCTCCTTTGTCAAGCTCTCTCAGGGCGTAAGGGCTCTCCTTTGTCAAGCTCTCTCAGGGCGTAAGCGCTCTCTTTTGTCAAGCTCTCTCAGGGCGTAAGCGCTCTCCTTTGTCAAGCTCTCTCAGGGCGTAAGCGCTCTCCTTTGTCAAGCTCTCTCAGGGCGTAAGCGCTCTCCTTTGTCCAGCTCTCTCAGGGCGTAAGCGCTCTCCTTTGTCAAGCTCTCTCAGGGCGTAAGCGCTCTCCTTTGTCCTAGCTCTCTCAGGGCGTAAGCGCTCTCCTTTGTCAAGCTCTCTCAGGGCGTAAGCGCTCTTCTTTGTCAAGCTCTCTCAGGGCGTAAGCGCTCTCATTTGTCAAGCTCTCTCAGGGCGTAAGCGCTCTCCTTTGTCAAGCTCTCTCAGGGCGTAAGCGCTCTCCTTTGTCAAGCTCTCTCAGGGCGTAAGCGCTCTCCTTTGTCAAGCTCTCTCAGGGCGTAAGCGCTCTCCTTTGTCAAGCTCTCTCAGGGCGTAAGCGCTCTCCTTTGTCAAGCTCTCTCAGGGCGTAAGCTCTCTCCTTTGTCAAGCTCTCTCAGGGCGTAAGCGTTCTCCTTTGTCAAGCTCTCTCAGGGCGTAAGCGCTCTCCTTTGTCAAGGTCTCTCAGGGCGTAAGCACTCTCCTTTGTCGAGCTCTCTCAGGGCGTAAACGCTCTCCTTTGTCAAGCTCTCTCAGGGCGTAAGCGCCCTCCTTTGTAAAGCTCTCTCAGGGCGTAAGCGCCCTCCTTTGTCAAGCTCTCTCAGGGCGTAAGCGCTCTCCTTTGTCAAGCTCTCTCAGGGCGTAAGCGCTTTCCTTTGTCAAGCTCTCTCAGGGCGTAAGCGCTCTCCTTTGTCAAGCTCTCTCAGGGCGTAAGCGCTCTCCTTTGTCAAGCTCTCTCAGGGCGTAAGCTCTCTCCTTTGTCAAGCTCTCTCAGGGCGTAAGCGTTCTCCTTTGTCAAGCTCTCTCAGGGCGTAAGCGCTCTCCTTTGTCAAGGTCTCTCAGGGCGTAAGCACTCTCCTTTGTCGAGCTCTCTCAGGGCGTAAACGCTCTCCTTTGTCAAGCTCTCTCAGGGCGTAAGCGCTCTCCTTTGTCGAGCTCTCTCAGGGCGTAAGCGCTCTCCTTTGTCGAGCTCTCTCAGGGCGTAAGCGCTCTCCTTTGTCGAGCTCTCTCAGGGCGTAAGCGCTCTCCTTTCTCAAGCTCTCTCACGGCGTAAGCGCTCTCCTTTCTCGAGCTCTCTCATGGCGTAAGCGCTCTCCTTTCTCAAGCTCTCTCAGGGCGTAAGCGCTCTCCTTTGTCGAGCTCTCTCAGGGCGTAAGCGCTCTCCTTTGTCAAGCTCTCTCAGGGCGTAAGCGCTCTCCTTTGTCGAGCTCTCTCACGGCGTAAGCGCTCTCCTTTGTCAAGGTCTCTCAGGGCGTAAGCGCTCTCCTTTGTCAAGCTCTCTCAGGGCGTAAGCGCTCTCCTTTGTCAAGCTCTCTCAGGGCGTAAGCGCTCTCCTTTGTCAAGCTCTCTCAGGGCGTAAGCGCTTTCCTTTGTCAAGCTCTCTCAGGGCGTAAGCGCTCTCCTTTGTCAAGCTCTCTCAGGGCGTAAGCGCTTTCCTTTGTCAAGCTCTCTCAGGGCGTAAGCGCTCTCCTTTGTCAAGCTCTCTCAGGGCGTAAGCGCTCTCCTTTGTCAAGCTCTCTCAGGGCGTAAGCGCTCTCCTTTGTCAAGCTCTCTCAGGGCGTAAGCCCTCTCCTTTGTCGAGCTCTCTCAGGGCGTAAACGCTCTCCTTTGTCAAGCTCTCTCAGGGCGTAAGCACCCTCCTTTGTCAAGCTCTCTCAGGGCGTAAGCGCCCTCCTTTGTCAAGCTCTCTCAGGGCGTAAGCGCTCTCCTTTGTCAAGCTCTCTCAGGGCGTAAGCGCTTTCCTTTGTCAAGCTCTCTCAGGGCGTAAGCGCTCTCCTTTGTCAAGCTCTCTCAGGGCGTAAGCGCTCTCCTTTGTCAAGCTCTCTCAGGGCGTAAGCTCTCTCCTTTGTCAAGCTCTCTCAGGGCGTAAGCGTTCTCCTTTGTCAAGCTCTCTCAGGGCGTAAGCGCTCTCCTTTGTCAAGGTCTCTCAGGGCGTAAGCACTCTCCTTTGTCGAGCTCTCTCAGGGCGTAAATGCTCTCCTTTGTCAAGCTCTCTCAGGGCGTAAGCGCTCTCCTTTGTCGAGCTCTCTCAGGGCGTAAGCGCTCTCCTTTGTCGAGCTCTCTCAGGGCATAAGCGCTCTCCTTTGTCGAGCTCTCTCAGGGCGTAAGCGCTCTCCTTTCTCAAGCTCTCTCACGGCGTAAGCGCTCTCCTTTCTCGAGCTCTCTCATGGCGTAAGCGCTCTCCTTTCTCAAGCTCTCTCAGGGCGTAAGCGCTCTCCTTTGTCGAGCTCTCTCAGGGCGTAAGCGCTCTCCTTTGTCAAGCTCTCTCAGGGCGTAAGCGCTCTCCTTTGTCGAGCTCTCTCACGGCGTAAGCGCTCTCCTTTGTCAAGGTCTCTCAGGGCGTAAGCGCTCTCCTTTGTCAAGCTCTCTCAGGGCGTAAGCGCTCTCCTTTGTCAAGCTCTCTCAGGGCGTAAGCGCTCTCCTTTGTCAAGCTCTCTCAGGGCGTAAGCGCTTTCCTTTGTCAAGCTCTCTCAGGGCGTAAGCGCTCTCCTTTGTCAAGCTCTCTCAGGGCGTAAGTGCTCTCCTTTGTCAAGCTCTCTCAGGGCGTAAGCGCTCTCCTTTGTCGAGCTCTCTCAGGGCGTAAGCGCTCTCCTTTGTCAAGCTCTCTCAGGGCGTCAGCGCTCTCCTTTGTCGAGCTCTCTCAGGGCGTAAGCGCTCTCCTTTCTCGAGCTCTCTCAGGGTGTAAGCGCTCTCCTTTGTCGAGCTCTCTCACGGCATAAGCGCTCTCCTTTCTCAAGCTCTCTCAGGGCGTAAGCGCTCTCCTTTGTCAAGGTCTCTCAGGGCGTAAGCGCTCTCCTTTGTCAAGGTCTCTCAGGGCGTAAGCGCCCTCCTTTGTCAAGCTCTCTTAGGGCGTAAGCGCTCTCTTTTGTCAAGCTCTCTCATGGCGTAAGCGCTCTCCTTTGTCAAGCTCTCTCAGGGCGTAAGCGCTCTCCTTTGTCAAGCTCTCTCAGGGCGTAAGCGCTCTCCTTTGTCAAGCTCTCTCAGGGCGTAAGTGCTCTCCTTTGTCAAGCTCTCTCAGGGCGTAAGTGCTCTCCTTTGTCAAGCTCTCTCAGGGCGTAAGTGCTCTCCTTTGTCAAGCTCTCTCAAGGCGTAAGCACTCTCCTTTATCAAGCTCTCTCAGGGCGTAAGTGCTCTCCTTTGTCAAGCTCTCTCAGGGCGTAAGCGCTCTCCTTTGTCGAGCTCTCTCAGGGCGTAAGCGCTCTCCTTTGTCAAGCTCTCTCAGGGCGTCAGCGCTCTCCTTTGTCGAGCTCTCTCAGGGCGTAAGCGCTCTCCTTTCTCGAGCTCTCTCAGGGTGTAAGCGCTCTCCTTTGTCGAGCTCTCTCATGGCGTAAGCGCTCTCCTTTGTCAAGCTCTCTTAGGGCGTAAGCGCTCTCTTTTGTCAAGCTCTCTCATGGCGTAAGCGCTCTCCTTTGTCAAGCTCTCTCAGGGCGTAAGCGCTCTCCTTTGTCAAGCTCTCTCAGGGCGTAAGCGCTCTCCTTTGTCAAGCTCTCTCAGGGCGTAAGTGCTCTCCTTTGTCAAGCTCTCTCAGGGCGTAAGTGCTCTCCTTTGTCAAGCTCTCTCAGGGCGTAAGTGCTCTCCTTTGTCAAGCTCTCTCAAGGCGTAAGCACTCTCCTTTATCAAGCTCTCTCAGGGCGTAAGTGCTCTCCTTTGTCAAGCTCTCTCAGGGCGTAAGCGCTCTCCTTTGTCGAGCTCTCTCAGGGCGTAAGCGCTCTCCTTTGTCAAGCTCTCTCAGGGTGTCAGCGCTCTCCTTTGTCGAGCTCTCTCAGGGCGTAAGCGCTCTCCTTTCTCGAGCTCTCTCAGGGCGTAAGTGCTCTCCTTTGTCAAGCTCTCTCACGGCATAAGCGCTCTCCTTTCTCAAGCTCTCTCAGGGCGTAAGCGCTCTCCTTTGTCAAGCTCTCTCAGGGCGTAAGCGCTCTCCTTTGTCAAGCTCTCTCAGGGCGTAAGCGCTCTCCTTTGTCAAGCTCTCTTAGGGCGTAAGCGCTCTCCTTTGTCAAGCTCTCTCAGGGCGTAAGTGCTCTCCTTTGTCAAGCTCTCTCAGGGCGTAAGTGCTCTCCTTTGTCAAGCTCTCTCAAGGCATAAGCACTCTCCTTTATCAAGCTCTCTCAGGGCGTAAGCGCTCTCCTTTGTCAAGCTCTCTCAGGGCGTCAGCGCTCTCCTTTGTCGAGCTCTCTCAGGGCGTAAGCGCTCTCCTTTCTCGAGCTCTCTCAGGGCGTAAGTGCTCTCCTTTGTCAAGCTCTCTCACGGCATAAGCGCTCTCCTTTCTCAAGCTCTCTCAGGGCGTAAGCGCTCTCCTTTGTCAAGCTCTCTCAGGGCGTAAGCGCTCTCCTTTGTCAAGCTCTCTCAGGGCGTAAGCGCTCTCCTTTGTCAAGCTCTCTCAGGGCGTAAGCGCTCTCCTTTGTCAAGCTCTCTCAGGGCGTAAGTGCTCTCCTTTGTCAAGCTCTCTCAGGGCGTAAGTGCTCTCCTTTGTCAAGCTCTCTCAAGGCATAAGCACTCTCCTTTATCAAGCTCTCTCAGGGCGTAAGCGCTCTCTTTTGTTAAGCTCTCTTAGGGTGTAAGCGCTCTCCTTTGTCAAGCTCTCTCAGGGCGTAAGCGCTCTCCTTTGTCAAGCTGTTAATTAAAAGTGGTCTATACTGCACTTAGAGGCGCTTCTTCTCTTCTTCACTTTATACACAGTTCTGCTATCACCATTATAGGAGGCTTGCCCTAGTGCCACATGGACTTTTTTGCAGCCTTATATTGGACTTTATGGATATTTCTTTAATTAATTTGCATGGTGGCAGTTTTTGCGCTGATTGTTCTTTACCAACTCCATTTTGAACCCTACGGACTAAGACTGGGAGGCCATTAAAGTCCATGTGCGTGGAAAGGCCGGCGGCCCAATACTTTTGGCAATCTAGCATAGCTGTCAATGGCAGCTCTAGGTCACAGCTTCTGATCGGAAACATGCGGGACGGGCTCCCAATCATGTAACCGCTGTGAGATCCAATCACCATGATCACATACAACAGTGCCAACTCCCTGGCATAAAGGTCCACTTAACCACTTGAGCTCCTGAGGATTTACCCCCATTAATGACCACACCTCTTTTTGCTACTTGGCGCTGCACTAATTCAACTGATAATTGCGCGGTCATGCAACGCTACACCCAAACGAAATTTACGTCCTTTTTTTTCACACAAATAGAGCTTTCTTTCGGTGGTATTTAATCACCTGTGTGCTTTTTATTTTTCACGCTATAAACAAAAAAACGCCAAAAATTTTGAAGAAAAACAATATTTTTTATTTTCAGCTATAAAAAATATATAGTAAACTCAAAGTTGGTTATAAATTTAGGCCAAAATGTATTCTGCTCCATGTTTTTGGTAAAAAAAATCCCAATAAGTGTATATTGATTGCTTTGTGTGAAGTTATAGCGTCTACAAACTATGGTATAGATACTGCAATTTACGCCATTTTTCTGCTATACAGCGCTGCGCTAGTTTAACGGACAATTGCGCGGTCATGCAATATGGTAAATAAATGAAATTTACATCTTTTTTTTTCCCCACAAATTGAGCTTTCTTTTGGTGGTATTTGATCGCCTGTGCGGTTTCTATTTTTTGCGCTATAAAAAAAAGGCTGACAATTTTGAGGAAAAAAAAACAATATTTTGGACCTTTTGCTATAAAACATGTCCAGTAAAAAAAAATGCAAAAATCAAATTTAGTCATAAATTTCTGCCAAAATGCATTCTGCGACGTGTCTTTGCTAAAAAAAAAAAACAATACGTGTAAATTAATTGGTTTACGTGAAAGTTATAGCGTTTACAAATGGCGGGAAAGATACTGGGATTTTTAGGGTTTTTTTTATACTAATAATGGCGGCGATCAGCGACTTATGGCGACGATCAATGACTTATGGCAGCAACCAGCGACTTATGGCGGGACTGCGGCGGACATTCTGACATTGGGGCGTACTGACTTGGGGTCAATGACATCACCAAAAACACTAATACAGTGATCAGTGCAAAAAGAAAAACACTGACACTGTACTAATGGCACTGGGGAGGAAGGGGTTAACTTTATTTTGCAGGGAAGGGTTATCTGAGTGAGGGGAGTGAGGGTTATCTGTCTCGATCAGCTCATCCTCGAGCTGACAATGAAGTGACAGACAGCACAGCTACTGCAGCTGTGCTCTCTGTCACTGCTTACCGCCGATCGCCGGGAAACAGCCGCTAAGGACTGGCTGTGACCCGGCTACTGACATTCGCGGCAGTGATCGGCGGGACAGATCGCCTGTGCGGTTTTTATTTTTTGCGCTATAAAAAAAAAAGGCTGACAATTTTGAGGAAAAAAAAACAATATTTTGGACTTTTTGCTATAAAACATGTCCAGTAAAAAAAAAATGCAAAAATCAAATTTAGTCATAAATTTCTGCCAAAATGCATTCTGCGACATGTCTTTGCTAAAAAAAAAACAATACGTGTAAATTATATACTAATAATGGCGGTGATCAGTGACTTATGGCAACGACCAGCGACTTATGGCGGGACTGCGGGACTGCGGTGGACATTCTGACATTGGGGGGTACTGACTTGGGGTCACTGACATCCCCAAAAACACTAATACAGTGATCAGTGCAAAAAAAAATACACTGACACTGTACTAATGGCAATGGGGAGGAAGGGGTTAACTTTATTTTGCAGGGAAGGGTTATAGGAGTGAGGGGGAGTGTTTTACTAGGGGGCGGGGTGTGTACTGGGCGGGACACCGCTGATCGAGAGAGAGAAACTATTCTTTCTCGATCAGCTCATCCTCGAGCTGACAGAGAGGTGACAGACAGCACAGCTACTGCAGCTGTGCTCTCTGTCACCGTTTACCGCCGATCGCCGGGACATAGCCGCTAAGGAGCGGCTGTGACCCGGCGACTGACATCTGCGGCGGTGATCCACAGGACAAATAGAGCGGCAGCGCGCCTCACGCGCGCCCCCTATTTGTTTACAAAACACACGTTTTAAAACGTGGTTTTGCCTGTGAGTGCCGCCCTGCCACCGTATATCTACAGTGGCTGGGCGGCATGCGGTTAAAGGGCCACCACCAGACAACATTAAAGGGTTAAAGTCAACTTTCCATCTCCCTTTGAACAAGTTAGTGCAAAGTAAAAAAAGTATCACAGACAGAACTCAATTGTTTTTTTCGAAGGAAACTTTTTGTTCTCCGGACAACTTCAAATGTTAGTTCTCCAACAACTCGTTCTGTAATATGAGGGATTAATATCGTGAACCGCTTGCTCCATCCGCGCTCTCCATGAAATGTGACTCGGGCGCTTAACGCCGAGCGGAAGCCGTTAACAGGTCCATAAATAAAGTCCCCATCCATCCCGTCTGCCGATTACAAAAGGTTAGAGTTTATTTTTTGATGGAAGTAAATCCATTTGGCTCATGAAAGGAAGGGCTGTACGGGGCTGTGTTGTGTATCGGAAAGTCCTCCGGCAAATTAGATATGTCATCGCTTAACTGGCCCCAGACTCCCGTAAAAAGTTTGATGGATATTTCCCGTCTCACCTCAAAGTTAAATAAGCTTTATATCTTGGAGGTAACTCCGCACGGGGGGAGGGGCGCCACGTCCTCCAAGTGCCAATTTAAGTCCCCGTCAAAGCGGAGATTGATATCATTACATATTGTTATGTTTCCGCGAGGTGACGGCACATAAACCCGGCACATAAAACTTGCTGCTCTGACGTTATGTAGGGCGCGCGCCACACGGAAAAGGCAAGGGGAAGAAAATAACTCGCACTTGCTTTGCATTTTTTTTTTACTTCAATCTATCAAAACCAGAATGGAACATGACTGTGACGGGAGTCACTTTGGGTGGGGGGCCCATGGAACACAGCTCACTTTGAAGAGGTGGGGAGACCCCTGTCTCAGCTCTCCATAACCCTCTTATGTGTAAGTCACCCTGTGCCTGTTAGGGGTACAGGGTGATCTGTCCTAATATTGGGGTGGAGGGGTTGTCTTATGTGTAAGTCACCCTGTGCCTGTTAGGGGTACAGGGCGATCTGTCCTAATATTGGGGTGGGGGGGTTGTCTTATGTGTAAGTCACCCTGTGCCTGTTAGGGGTACAGGGTGATCTGTCCTAATATTGGGGTGGGGGGGTTGTCTTATGTGTAAGTCACCCTGTGCCTGTTAGGGGTACAGGGCGATCTGTCCTAATATTGGGATGGGGGGGTTGTCTTATGTGTAAGTCACCCTGTGCCTGTTAGGGGTACAGGGCGATCTGTCTTAATATTGGATTGGGGGGTTGGTGATTGTGTAATGCCATGTGGTTGCATCCCATTGTTCTATTGTGTGTCTTGCTTGGGAGCAAACTATTATGGGATGTATGTGTTTATGTGTGTTGGCTTGGTGGGGGGTGTCTCCAGCAGCACTCCCTCCTGATGGGACTGTCTGCTGGTGTGTCTCTTGTTACTAAATGTAGATTGCCCCGCCCTGTGTCATTATGCAGGGAGGGGGGGTTGTTCCCTTGAGTGTATATATCTTGTATCCGTGTTAAAATAAAGTAGTCTATTTCCTGGTTTACTTCAAGACTGGTGTTGTCTAGTCTTGTATGGCCTGCGGTGGTGTCCCTGGTCGGTGTTCGGATGGGGAAGCGGTATCCTAACGGAAGTACCCAAGCGCAGTCTGGGGTCGGTTCCATTACAATGACACCTACCTCTTCCTAAATGGGGGGATTTAGAATGATGGGAATCACGGATTTATTTAAAGCTGAACTTCAGACAAACAGCTAAACACACACAAAAAAAGTTGTTTTACCTGTCAAAGGATTTCTATTTCTGTCCAACCAGCCCTGAAATCTGACCAGCTCTGCCACACAGCACAACCTTGTCTGGCAGGGAATAGGGGTGGGGGGAATCTAACCTTTCCCTGCTGCAGTTTCACATTCACCTACAGGCCCCACCTCACTGACTAGACAGTCACACTGATGAGCTCAGAGAGAGAGAAGTATCCGGATTCTCTGCTGGGGTAATACATTATGAGTATTGTTCCTCCCACAGCTTGTTACTAAACAATGAAGGAGTAACAACAGACCAATGAGCACATCTCTCTGTCACCCAGCTCTCTCCTCCTATCAGCGTACACCTCACATGAGCACTGCAGCACATCTGATGCGTTGCTTCCCTTGCCTTTCTAAGCTTTGCTGTACAAGAAGTGCCAGAGGATGATACCAAGATAAAACGAGATAATAAAAATAGTGATAATGATAATAATAATAATAATAATAATATTAATAATGACAACAATGTAATACTACTACTACTATTACCATATTTAATATAAAAAAATAAAAGTAATAATAATAACAATAACAAAAGCAACAATGATAATAATAATGATAATAATAATAATAATAATAATAATACCAACAGCAAAATGTAATACTACTACTAATGCCATAATTAATTAATTAAATAATATTAATAGCAATAACACAATAATAATAACAAGAGCAACACTGGTGATAATAATAATAATAGTTATTATTGTTATTATGATTCATTAATTATTACAGAGTAATAATAATAATAGTGATGGGAGTCACTTTGGGTGGGGGGCCCATGGAACCCAGCTCACTTTGGAGAGGTGGGGAGACCCCTGTCTCAGCGCCCCATATCCCTCTTATGTGTAAGTCACCCTGTGCCTGTTAGGGGTACAGGGTGATTTGGCCTAATATTGGGGTGGGGGTTGTGGATTGTTTAATGCCATGTGGTTGCATCCCATTGTTCTATTGTGTGTCTTGCTTGGGAGCAAACTATTATGGGATGTATGTGTTTATGTGTATTAGCTTAGTGGGGGGTGTCTCCAGCAGCCCTCCCTCCTGATGGGACTGTCTGCTGATGTGAAGTTTAAATACCTGTGTGTCTCTTTTTACTAAATGTAGATTGCCCAGCCCTGTGTCATTATGCAGGGAGGGGGGATTGTCCCCTGAGTGTATATATCTTGTATCTGTGTGTTAATAAACTAGTCTACCTCCTGGTTTACTTCAAGACTGATGTCGCCTAGCCTTGTATGGTCGGCTGTGGTGTCTGTTGTCGGTGTTCGGACGGGGAAGTGGGAGTCTAATGGAAGTACTCAAGCGCAGTCTGGGTCGGTTCCGTTACAATAATAATAATAAATACTAAACATAATATTAATACTACTACTACGGCTACTAATATTATTATTATTATTACTACTCTGTAATCTATAATTGATGATGATAATAATAACAATAATAATAATATTAGCAGTCGTAGTGGTAGTATTAATATTATGTTTAGTAGTTATTATTATTAATATTATTAGTGTTATTATTATTATTATTATTATTATTATTAGTGTTGTTGCTCTTGTTATTATTATTGTCAATTATTGATTACATAGTAATAATAATAACACTAATACTATTAATAATAATAACTACTAAACATAATATTAATACTACCACTACGGCTACTAATATTATTATTACTACTCTGTAATCAATAATTGATGATGATAATAATAACAATAATAATAATATTAGCAGTCGTAGTGGTAGTATTAATATTATGTTTAGTAGTTATTATTATTATTAATATTATTAGTGTTATTATTATTATTATGTAATTAATAATTGACAATAATAATAACAAGTGCAACAACACTAATAATAATAATAACTACTAAACATAATATTAATACTACCACTACGGCTACTAATATTATTATTACTACTCTGTAATCAATAATTGATAATAATAATAATAATAATAATAATAACTACTACACATGATATTAATATTACTACTATGACTACTAATATTATTATTGTTATTATTATCATCATCAATTATAGATTACAGAGTAGTAATAATAATAATAATAATAATAATATTAGTAGTCATAGTAGTAGTATTAATATTATGTGTAGTAGTTATTATTATTATTATTATCAATTATTGATTACAGAGTAGTAATAATAATATTAGTAGCCGTAGTGGTAGTATTAATATTATGTTTAGTAGTTATTAATATTATTATTAGTGTTATTATTATTACTATGTAATCAATAATTGACAATAATAATAACAAGAGCAACAACACTAATAATAATAATAATAATAACAATAATAATAATAATAATAATAATAATAATAACTACTAAACATAATATTAATACTACCACTACGGCTACTAATATTATTATTACTACTCTGTAATCAATAATTGATGATGATGATAATAATAATAATAATAATAATAATAACAATAATAATAATAATAATAATAATAACAACTACTAAACATAATATTAATACTACTACTATGACTGCTAATATTATTATTATTATTATTATTATTATTATTATTAATATTATTATTATTGTTATTATTATCATCATCAATTATAGATTACAGAGTAGTAATAATAATATTAGTAGCCGTAGTGGTAGTATTAATATTATGTTTAGTAGTTATTATTATTATTAATATTATTATTAGTATTATTATTATTACTATGTAATCAATAATTGATAATAATAATAACAAGAGCAACAACACTAATAATAATAACAATAATAATCCATTATTACAGCTCGGTAATACTATAGAATGTGTTGTACTATTGCCGGGGTTGACACCGCTAATTGTAAGTGTTTGAATTTGGTTTTAAGAATAAAGCTTTTTACGGTTCTACGCTGGGCACAACATCTTCTTTCCTCCTTCGGATTGACTGGATATGAATAGTTGATGGATGACCAGTGATGAGGATTCCAGAGAGGGAGTTGCTGATCCTAGATAAGCTGCTCTAATACCCACATGTGCTTTTGCTGGTTATATTTGTTTGCAAGCAAAAAAAAAAAAATCCGGAGAGTGATTTTGGCATATTTGGTGGTGGAATGCGCACTTGGAGGTGGAATATGAACAAACAGTGGATGGCCAATATTATATAAATAAAGATCCTTCTCACTTTTTGGTGTGTATTTTTGGGAGGTTCTCACACTTTTTTCTTGCTTTTTGTTTTTTGTTTGTTTTTGCATGGCTTTGCCCCTGAAATTCACAGAGGGAATCCCATGTCATTTTTTTTGTGTGGGGAGGATACCTCCATTTACATTTCTACCAGAAACTCGTCTTCTATAGATGAAGAAAAGCCCCACCCCTTTGTTAACAAACAGGAGCGAGTGTCCGGGAACGGTCATTCACCAGCAATTTACAGTTCACAGGCAGGTCCAGGACATCCCCCAGGTCTGTTGCATATTTAATGAATCATTTTTTTTTACGATTGACATTTTGTTGCTAAACAGCTTCCATTTAGTGGGGTTCAAAATCGGCACCAGAACTTCAGCAATGTTCACCAAACCCATCTCGAACCGAACCCACATGCAGTACATCTGGCTTATCACCACTATAGGAATGGGAAATCCATGGTGCGTACTAACTTCAATCCAAAGCACCTAGTGTGATTTCTGTCTGATCTCTCCTTTCTCTTCTATCTGCATTAATTACTTCTGACAGGTTATTCTGGCAGCACAGAATCCCAAGGGATGCCCCCCCACCCCTTCCTCAGCACATAGAAGGTAATTGACAGTCTTGGTTGTGCATGTTTCCCTATGTGTTAGAGGTGGGTGGGGGGGGCGTGTTCTTTCCCTCCACTCAGGTCTCAGATTACACCCAGCTCCCTGCTCTTTACTTTGCAATGTGTGACATCAGATTCAATCCCCTGCCTTCTGAAGATCAGAAACGATGTGTAAATTCTGAACTTTGAATGTCGGTAGAGGAGAAAGTGCTGCATATAAACAGGTACAACATATGCAGGAAGATTTGTTTCATTTATGTGTATTACTTGAGGCCAGTCACTTCACTGGGTATGAAAAACTCTCTTAGGGCAGCTAGGGGGAGCTGGATCCTCATGGTTTGATAGCCAGAGGGGATGTTATAGCCAGAGGAGTCAAATTGTGGTCAGGGCTGAGAGACTCTGCAGGCCTGCCCCTCGGTAATTTCCCCTTGCTCTGAGGCTTTCGAAGGAAGGCCTTGGAGGCAGTGGGTGAATCTGAGAAGTTGCTGGCTGCACTCTTAGCCAATCCCCAACAGAAGTTTTGGCAAGGGGCTGGACTCCCTTAAAAGTGGAGGCACCTGCTCAGTAGCAGGAGTGTTTGGTGGGAGTGTGTGGAGAGCTGAAGGAAGATGTGAGGCTGGAGGAAGAAGGCCAGCCTGCAAGCCTGGAGCTGGAAAGGAGGAAGACGTGGGACTCACTGACCCCCTGAGCGAGGACCACCTGTATGGCAGTGAAGGAGCAGCCCAGCTCATAGGCCTGGTAGCAGCAGCCAACCAGCAAACTGTACAGGAGATGATCAGAGTGAGTACACCTGCACCACCCTGGACAGATAGGGCAAGGAGCACTCTGGTGGGAAACCAGATTATCCCCCTACTAGTGACTGTTCACCTCAATTAAAGGGACAGGTGCCAGATCCCCTACTCAGGAAGAAACCTTCAGATTGCTGGATGAAGAGGAGTTCATCTAGGGTGGTCTGGAGTGGTACAGCAGATGATGGCTAGCACTCCAACAGAGACTGTGTGTTAGAGAAGAGAAGCTTTTGAATAGTTCAGAAAGTTGTCTTCAGATATCAGTTCCCTTGGGCATCCTACACTCCCCTTATCCTATCCAGGTTCTAATCCCCTCAATAAAATAACAAATCCTATGCTCAAGGGCTGATTTCTGTCTCCGGATGAAAGCTTGTGCAGAAAATGCTGAATGACTGGCTGTCCAGAGCTATAGGGGACCCAAATTCAAATAGCATTCCCTAAGGGGGTAATGCTACAGGCAGGGGCGGACTGACCATTTGGAAACTCGGGCACTGCCCGAGGGCCCGGGGTCAGTAGGGGGTCCCATGAGATGCCCCTGGTACCTTTTTCATAGGCTTTTTTGAGTTTGGGCAAGGACACATGGGCCCCATGATCCCCTATTGAGGGCCCGGGGTCAGTAGGGGGCCCCATGAGATGCCCCTGGTACCTTTTTCATAGGCTTTTTTGAGTTTGGGCAAGGACACAGGGGCCCCATGATCCCCTATTGAGGGCCCGGGGTCAGTAGGGGGCCCCATGAGATGCCCTGGTACCTTTTTCATAGGCTTTTTTGAGTTTGGGCAAGGACACAGGGGCCCCATGATCGCCTATTGAGGGCCCGGGGTCAGTAGGGGGCCCCATGAGATGCCCCTGGTACCTTTTTCATAGGCTTTTTTGAGTTTGGGCAAGGACACAGGGGCCCCATTAACCCCTATTGCCCGGGGGCCCCATGAGTTGTCAGTCCGCCCCTGGCTACAGGTACAGTATATGGAAGGGTCTACAACCATTGTCATCCAGTATATGAATTGGCGGCCAATATGCTTTTACTACCAATAGGGCATCCAAGGTCTGATGAGCACCTTGTCTCCATTCTTCTTCGGTGAAGCGCCTTCATCAGCAGTATTCTTCCCTTGATTCATATCCGTCTGGGCCTTGGTCATAAAATCATAACATCGAATGCTCACACATCATCCTCAGCCCTCCTTGCGTTTGGCATTATTCCGTTCGAGTGTTCTGTGAATAAATCCTTTGCAAAACAGCCCTAAAACCCGAAGAAGACTCTTCTGTTCTCTTCATTATTCTCTGCAAAGAGCCGACACCTGAGAGCCTTGCCCGCTGTAATAATGCATGGTAGGAGTCTAGCCGAGTGCTGCACGCTATGCATTATTAAAATAAAAAATAAAATACAAAAGTAACAACCTTGGCAGTATATCATGTGCCTTCCCTGAAGATATCGCCCTTGATAATGAGAGCCCTCGAATCATCCTCGCTATTATTATACCGCAAACATATACCCACAATGGCGACAATCTATCTTGCAGTTATTGTACATCGGTGAGTAATAATATGCATGCATTTGTAATTACAAGCAGGGACAGATGGCGAAGATTTCATTTAGAATCATTCTTCCATTTAAATAACTAATGATGCCCATTGATTCCTCACATATTCCGGATGAGAGTGCGATATATGTTAGAATGGATTTTCTCCACTAAAGTACGCCAAAAGTACATTTTTCTAGGGCTCCTATAGAAGAGCATTCTTAAAGCTGAACACCGTCCTCCCACTTCAGTCTTGTGCACATGTACCGGCTCCTCCCACTTCAGTCTTGCACAGGTGTACTGGCTCCTCCCACTTCAGTCTTGCACAGGTGTACTGGCTCCTCCCACTTCAGTCTTGCACAGGTGTAGCGGATCCTCCCTTTCAGTCTTGCACAGGTGTACCAGTTCCTCCCCTTCAGTCTTGCACAGGTGTACCTGATCCTCCCCTTCAGCCTTGCACAGGTGTACCGGCTCCTCCCCTTCAGTCTTGCACAGGTGTACCGGATCCTCCCCTTCAGTCTTGCACAGGTGTACTGGCTCCTCCCCTTCAGTCTTGCACAGGTGTACCGGATCCTCCCTTTCAGTCTTGCACAGGTGTACTGGCTCCTCCCCTTCAGTCTTGCACAGGTGTACCGGCTCCTCCCCTTCAGTCTTGCACAGGTGTACCGGCTCCTCCCCTTCAGTTTTGCACAGGTATACCGGCTCCTCCCACTTCAGTCTTGCACAGATATACCGGCCTACCCCTTCAGTCTTGTGCAGGTGTACCGGCTCCTCCCATTCAGTCTTGCACAGGTGTACTGGCTCCTCCCACTTCAGTCTTGCACAGGTGTACCGGCTCCTCCCCTTCAGTCTTGCACAGGTGTACCAGCTCCTCCCCTTCAGTCTTACACAGGTGTACCGACTCCTCCCATTCAGTCTTGCCCAGTTGTATTGGCTCCTCCACTTCAGTCTTGCCCAGTTGTATCGGCTCCTCTCCTTCAGTATTGCACAGGTGTACCGGCTCCTCCCCTTCAGTCTTGCACAGGTATACCGGCTCCTCCCCTTCAGTCTTGCACAGGTGTACCGGCCCCTCCCCTCCAGCCTTGCCCAGTTGTACTGGCTTCTCCCCTTCAGTCTTGCACAGGTGTACTGGCTCTTCTCCTGGACTGACACAGCTTCCTCTGATGGCACTGCACACTGTGAGCTTCTCACAATGTGCATTAGAAGTAGCAGCCAGTCAGATAGAGCCCGCCTCATTACCTGGCTGGAGGACATCCAGTATCATCTAGGCCAGGGATCTCCAGGCTTTTGAAACAAAGGGCCAGTTTACTGTCCTTTAAACTTTAGGGGGGGGATGATTGTGGCCAGTTGGAGTAGAAAATGCCCTGATATCAGTGGGAGTAAACAATACCCTAGGCTTGGTGGTCAGTGGGAGGAAAACTGCCCCCTGATTGGTGTCAGTGGGAGGAACAGTGCCCCACTTCATTGGGGTCAGTGGGAGGAACAGTGCCCCATCATTGGTGTCAATGGGAGGAATAGCACCCAATTGTTGGTGCCAGTGGGGAGAATAGTGCCCCTTCGTTGGTATCAGTGGGAGGAATAGTGCCTCATCCTTGGTGTCAGTGGGAGGAATAGTTCTTCGTATTAGTGGAAGGAAAAGTGCCCCAAGGGCCAAGGAAAAGCATGGGAGCTTCTCACAATGTGCATTAGAAGCTGCAGCAAGCCAGATAGAGCTCCGCCTCATTTCCTGGCTTGAGGACATCCAGTATCATCTAGGCCAGGGGCCTCCAGACTTTTGAAACAAAGGGCCAGTTTATTCCCCTTCAAACTTTAGCGGGGGGGAGGATTGTGGTTAGTGGGAGTAGAAATTGCCCTGGCATCAGTGGGAGTAAACGATACCCTAGGCTTGGTAGTCAGTGGAAGGAATAGTACCCCATCATTGGGGTCAGTGGAAGGAGTAGCACCCAATTGTTTGTGCCAGTGGGAGGATTAGTGCCCCATGCTTGGTGTCAGTGGAAGGAATGGCATCCCATCATTGGTGTCAGTGGGAGGAATAGTGCCCCATCATTGGGGTCAGTGGGAGGAACAGTGCCCCATCATTGGGGTCAGTGGAAGGAATAGCACCCAATTGTTTGTGCCAGTGGGAGGAATAATGCCCCATGCTTGGTGTCAGTGGAAGGAATGGCATCCCATCATTGGTGTCAGTGGGAGGAATAGTGCTTCACATTTGCGGAAGTAAAAGTGCCCCAAGGGCCAAGAAAAAGCGTGTGAGCTTCTCACAATGTGCATTAAAAGCTGCAGCAAGTCAGATAGAGCTCCGCCTCATTTTCTGGCTGGAGGACGTCCAGTATCATCTAGGCCAGGGGTCTCCAGACTTTTGATACAAAGGGACAGTTTAATGCCCTTCAAACCTTAGGGGGGTGGATTGTGGCCATTTGGAGTAGAAAATGCCCTGGCATTAGTGGGAGTAAACCATACCCTAGGCTTGGTGGTCAGTGGGAGGAAAAGTGCACCATGATTGGTGTCAGTGGGAGAAACAGTGCCCTATCATTGGTGTCAGTGGGAGGAATATCACCCAATTGCTGGTGCCAGTGGGAGGAAAAGTGCCCCATCATTAGTGCCAGTGGGAGGAATAGCACCCTTTCATTGGTGTCAGTAGGAGGAACAGTGACCCCACCATTGGTGTCAGTGGGAGGAATAGTGCCCCATCATTGGTGTCAGTGGGAGGAATAGTGCCCCATCATTGGTGTCAGTGGGAGGAATAGTGCTTCATATTAGTGGAAGGAAAAGTGCCCCAAGGGCCGAGTAAAAGCAAGCAAAGGGCCACATCCGACCCATGGACCGCAGTTTGGAGACCCCTGATATAGGCCAAGGGTATCAAACTCAATTTCACCGTGGGTCCCATCAGCATTATGGTTGCCCTCAAAGGGCTGGTTCCATTTGTAAGACTAGATGTCCATAGCATCCCACCCCCCTTACATCAGATGTTACCATAAGAAGACAAGAGTCCCCCAGCCCCCTCATATCACATACTACTGCCTGGAAAAAGCTGGAGGGAAAGAGCTGGAAAGCAGAAAGTACAGGATCTGGAGGAGGACCAGAGAAGGGCTGTGTTCAGCTGCCGCCATCTGTTAAATGCTGAGACCAAGGCAGGAGTAGATGAGGGGGTGCTGCAACTGCATGGAGAAGCACAGGATCTGGAGGAGGAGTCCTGTCCTCCTCTCTGCTGCCGACTGCTGAGACAAAGTGGTGGAGTAGATGAGGGAGATTGATGCAGCTTCAGGAGAGATGCAAGGGCCACATGAAATGGCTTGGGATACCGCATTCAGCCCACGGGCCTTGTGTTTGACACATGTGATCTAGCCTTTCCTCCCCAGAATGGCGACCCACCTGGAGACTCAGCATCACATGTCGGTATTACCTATGGGGGTCTTTGTGTAAATGCAGTCAGCCTAGGAAAACACAGTCCTCCAGACTGACATCTATTTTATAGTTGCACAAGTCCTTCCGAGAGCCAGTCTGTAGAAAAGGCATTACTTCCTATTTAACTGGACTACTTGCCCCATAGGTGGGGAGTCAGAATGTTTCTATACTTAACTACTTGCCAACCGCAGATAGCCGGATGACGGCTACATTGCGGCTGGCCAGTACTGGGAGGCCGTCATATGACGCCCTCCCAGAACGCGCTCTCCTGCGCGCCCCCGGCGATCACTGTGATCGCTGTGTCCTACGGACACAGCTGATCACATGATGTGGTAAAAGGCCAATCACAGCGGCTTTTTACCACGTGATCAGCCGTGTCCAATGACACGCTGATCAGCGAGAAATGCAATTGCCAGTTCTCGGCTGCACTTTCCTTGCACTGTCAGAGCGTGAGGAAAGTACTGCCGAGAACTGGCAGTTGCCAGAGCAGGGATAGGCACTGATCATCAGGGCACTGATGATCAGTGCCCTGGTGATCGGTGCCCAGCAGTGCCACCCACCAGTGCCGCCCACCAGTGCCCAGCAGTGCACCCACCTGTGCCAAGCAGTGCCTACCAGTGCCACCCAGCAGTGCCACCCACCTATGCTCACCCACCTGTGCCCACCATTGCCACCCACCTGTGTCCACCAGTGACACCCACCAGTGCCCATCAGTGCCCATCAGTGCTGCCAGTCAGTGCCACCAGTCAGTGCCCAGAGGTTGTGCCAGTCAATGCCTAGCAGTGCCGCCAGTCAGTGCCCAGCAGTGATGCCAGTCAATGCCACCTATCAGTGCTGTCTATCAGTACCCATCATCAGTGCCACCTATTCGTGCCACCTCATTAGTGCTGCCTATCAGTGCCCTTCAGTGCCGCCTATCAGTGCCCATCAGTGCCGCCTATCAGTGCCCATCAGTGCTGCCTATCAGTGCCCATCAGTGCTGCCTATCAGTGCCCATCAGTGCTGCCTCATCAACGCACATCAGTGAAGGAGAAAAATTACCTGTTTGAAAAATTTTGTAATAGAAACAAAGAAACTTTTTTTTTATCCAATTTTTTGCAATTTATTTGTTTATAGCGCAAAAAGTAAAGTGCCCAGTGGTGATTAAATACCACCAAAAGAAATTTCTATTTGTGAGAAACAAATGCTAAAAATTTCATATGGGTACAATCTTGCATGACCACGCAATTGTCAATCAAAGTGCAACAGCGCTGAAAGCTGAAAATTGGCCTGGTAAAAAAGGGGGTATAAGTGCCCTGTAGGTGAGGGGTTAAAGTAGAGTTTCAGCTATGGCAGTTTTTACATAGTTACTTTGGTCTAACTTGGACCAGGGGTGGACGGACCAAGGACCCAGGGTCAGTAGGGGGCCCCATTAAATGCCCCTGGTACCTTTTATAGGCTTTTTTGGGTGTGCTTTGAGTGTGGGCAAGGACACAGGGGCCCCATGATCCCCTATAGCCCGGGGGGCCCCATGAGTTGTCAGTCCGCCCCTGGCTTGGACCAACATGACTCATGAATATACCTAACCTGTTAGATCCTTGTGGAAACTGGAAATGACTATAGTAGATGCTGCTACTACATCGCTACTACAGTGATCTCCACTACCTTCTGGATCCTGAGCCAAGTGGCTGTCCTGCTTCTTACTGATTGCACCTCCTAGATTAGTGAGCTTAGAAGCCCTCTCAGGATATTGTTCTAGATATACAACAGGAAATGAGAGCAAATCTCTGCAAAGTTATCGTAATTGTCTCCAGTCGTTGGCTTTCCCTTACCTCTTGATCTGGTGACAACTCTACAATTGTTGGATTTCCTCTTTACTTTCTTTCTCAGTGACAATGGCCACTAGGACAAATAGTCCCCTCAATGGGTTACAGACCTCAACAAACTTAAAGTATATGTTAACCTAAATATTTGTCTTTTTCTATGTATCATTTGCCATATATGTATTTAATCAGTCATAGTTTGTATCATTTTAATGTACTACTTTCATCTGAAGTACCTGGTTGATCCTGCCAATCACCTTTCTTCCTTGTTCTAAACTGACCACAAAAAGTACAGAAGCTGATCTGTGTTAGAGTGGTCAGTGTTCATCTTTTGGCTGGCCATTCTGAGGCAAAGCACATTACGGAGACATACAGTATGCCTGGATTGGGTCGTTTGTTTAACCACCACACCCTCAGACCAATCACAGCCTGCCTCTGGCACACACCCATGCCAATCACAGCCTTTCTCTTGAACACACCCACTCCCAATCACTGCCCGCTTCTGGCACACACACCCTCCCAATCACAGCCTTCCTCTTAAACACCGTCCTCTCAATGACAGCTTGCCGCTGGTACACACCCCTCCCAATCACAGCTTGCTTCTTAAATATATCCTGTCCCAATCGCAGCCAGTCTCTGGCACACACCCCTCACAACCTGCCTCGGGCACACACCCCTCAGAATCACAGCCTGCCTCTGGCACACACCCCCTCCCAATCACAGCCTGCCTCTGGCACACACCCCCTCCCAATCACAGCCTGCCTCTGGCACACACCCCCTCCCAATCACAGCCTGCCTCTGACACACACCTCCTCCCAATCACAGCCTGCCTCTGGCACACACCTCCTCCCAATCACAGCCTGCCTCTGGCACACACCTCCTCCCAATCACAGCCTACCTCTGGCACACACCTCCTTCCAATCACAGCCTGACTTTGGCACACACCCCCACCCAAGCAAAGCCTGCCTCTGGCACACACCCCCTCCCAATCACACCCTGCCTCTGGCACACACCCCCTCCCAATCACAGCCTGCCTCTGGCACACACCTCCTCCCAATCACAGCCTACCTCTGGCACACACCCCCTCCCAATCACACCCTGCCTCTGGCACACACCCCCTCCCAATCACACCCTGCCTCTGGCACACACCCCCTCCCAATCCCAGCCTGTCTCTGGCACACACCCCCTCCCAATCCCAGCCTGCCTCTGGCACACACCCCTCCCAATCCCAGCCTGCCTCTGGCACACACCCCTCCCAATCCCAGCCTGCCTCTGGCACACACCCCTCCCAATCACAGCCTGCCTCTGGCACACACCCCCTCCCAATCACAGCCTGCCTCTGGCACACACCCCTGAGGTCATCATATTCCCCCTGAGGTCATCACAGAGGACAAGTCTTTAAGTCTGGAGGAAAAGAAATGTAATCTTCAAACACGGAAAGGTTTCTTCACAGTAAGAGCTGTTAAAATGTGGAATAGACTCCCTCCAGAGTTGGTTGTGGCCAGCTCAGTGGATTGCTGTAGGAAAGTCCTGGATTCTTTCTTGGATACACAGAATATAACTGGATATAACATTTATAGGGAAAGGTGATCCAGGGAATATCCGATTGCCTCTCGGGGGATCAGGAAGGAATTTTTTCCCAGCAGGAGCAAATTGGATCGTGCTTTGCTGGGTTTTTTGCCTTCCTCTGGATCAACTGTAGGTGTAGGATTATGACTTTTTTTTAATGGTTGAACTGAATGGACTTTTGAATTTTTCACCCGGACTAACTATGTAACTTTGGAAAGTAATTACAACTGACCCTATCCATCACTTTTCAGAGACCAATGCAAGTTCAATGCAACAAGCCCTGTGTAAGTAAAATATACATATATATATATATATATATGTTTTGGGGGGGGGTTTCAGCACCACCACCATACATCTATCTTTGCCTGAGGTCTTTGTATCCTTTGTTTTCATCCATTTCTGAATACTGCACCACAGTAGAGGTTGGTGCTATACAGATCCAGATCAGAGAGGACAGCAATGTGTTGCTGTAACTGTGTATGACTCCTTTTATATTGATAGTTTATCATTTTCTGAATTTCCCCGACTCTTCCCTGCAACTCCGTCTCATCACGTTTCCCGCAATCTTACATCTATCAAAGTCAGAATGGAAGTTAGCGCGACACAAACAGTATTTATTTACATAAACAAGACAAGTCTACAATGAAATCTGACAACAAACAGACGCGGATTCAAAAGTTTTCCTTAGAAATTAAATTCTCTTTCTGCTGTTGTTTAGGGGAATAAAAAAAGGTTTGAAATGAAAGGTGACGCTTTTCAGAGATCATTATTTAGAGAGGAAAAAAAAAAAAGAAAAAAAAGTTTCTTTATTGGATATTTTCTGTGAACAATAAACTCGGGACTGAGATAGAGGGCAGAATCTGACATTCAGAAATCCAACATTTCTATTTATCTCTACAGCTTGGATTGAAACTTTCAAAGATATTAAAGTGTTACTAAACCCCGGACCCCGCATTCACTATATCCGCTCTCCCCAGACCCTGCATTCACTATATCCGCTCTCCCCGGACCCCGCATTCACTATATCCGCTCTCCCCGGACCCCGCATTCACTATATCCGCACTCCCCGGACCCCGCATTCACTATATCCGCTCTCCCCGGACCCCGCATTCACTATATCTGCTCTCCCCGGACCCCGCATTCACTATATCTGCTCTCCCCGGACCCCGCATTCACTATATCTGCTCTCCCCGGACCCTGCATTCACTATATCCGCTCTCCCCTGACCCCGCATTCACTATATCCGGTCTCCCCGGACCCCGCATTCATTATATCCGCTCTCCCCGGACCCCGCATTCACTATATCTGGTCTCCCCGGACCCCGCATTCATTATATCCTCTCTCCCCGGACCCTGCATTCACTATATCCGCTCTCCCCGGACCCCGCATTCATTATATCCGCTCTCCCCGAACCCTGCATTCACTATATCCGCTCTCCCCGGAACCCGCATTCATTATATCCGCTCTCCCTGGACCCCGCATTCACTATATCCGCTCTCCCCGGACCCCGCATTCACTATATCCGCTCTCCCCGGACCCCGCATTCACTATATCCGCTCTCCCCGGACCCCGCATTCACTATATCCGCTCTCCCCGGACCCCGCATTCACTATATCCGCTCTCCCCGGACCCCGCATTCACTATATCCCCTCTCCCCGGACCCCGCATTCATTATATCCGCTCTCCCCGGACCCCGCATTCACTATATCCGCTCTCCCCGGACCCTGCATTCACTATATCCGCTCTCCCCGGACCCCGCATTCACTATATCCGCTCTCCCCGGACCCTGCGTTCACTATATCCGCTCTCCCCGGACCCCGCGTTCACTATATCCGCTCTCCCCGGACCCCGCATTCACTATATCTGCTCTCCCCGGACCCCGCATTCACTATATCTGGTCACCCACAGTACACAGAACATGGAAATGCAATTATTTTAGCGAATATAAACTGCTAAATCCCTTATCTCATCAGCAGTATATATCAGTCTTGTGACTTCTATCAGTGTCCAGCAGAGCACATGTTAAAGCTAGTAGGAAGAGTTTTCATTCTTCTCTAGGAGGATGCAGGACCCATGACCTCTGTCCAGACAGTGCTGTTTGGTCCTGTGCTGATCACATGCCCTCTCCCAAGGAAAAAAAAAACCCCTCTCTAGCAATACATACCGAACTGAGCATGTGCAGCGTGACTTATCAGGAGACAAGAGGGGGGGGGGGGGCAGTAGAAGAAGGGGAGGTTCAGAGAAGAGAAGATCAGACAGCCTTTTTACACAATGCGGAGGATTAACCCTTTAGGTTCCACAGTGAGTATAACAAGCATGCTTTCCTGCATCTACACATTGATTGGACTGTGGGGGGTTTAGTAACACTTTAAATGAAACAAATTTCCGAAAACGAATTGGTTCAACATAACGAATAAAGATCTTCAATGAATAAATACATCCAAAGCGAACATTTCTGGCGTGCTCATGTCTGCCTTCCTTGACAAAGATTACACCCCGTATTGCACTCTGCGCCACTTTTAAACGCAACCTAAGCGAACGGGGCCACACCTCACCCGCTAGGCTCGTTGTTGCAGCATGGCAACCTCGTTAGGTAGAAAAAAAGAAACAAAAAAACAAAACAAAAAATGAAACCCAAAAAAATAAAACAAAAAAATAGGCATTATAAGAGTTGGTAGCATTGCCTCCTGGATGCCCGTCAGCCACCCCTGTTTCCTGAAATGTGATCCACTGCAATTCGCTTTTCACAGATCAGTGCAAGTCCAATACAACCAGCCCCTAGTCAGTGAAATATATAGAAAATAAACCAAAAAATATATATAGAAAATAAACCAAAAAATATGAAATATAGAAAATAAACCAAAAAATATGATAAATAGAAAATACACCAAAAAATACGAAATATAGAAAATAAACCAAAAAATACGATATATATAAAATAAACCAAAAATAACAAAATATAGAAAATAAACCAAAAAATACAATATATAGAAAATAAAACAAAAAATACGATATATAGAAAATAAAACAAAAAGAAGAACATTGGTTTTTTTTTTACAGCAGTGCTGAAAACATACCCCCAGAAGCCACTCATAAAGACCTTTTCATACAACAATATTTAAAACTTTTGTTGAAATATGAATTTCTTCTTTTCAGCCAGAAGGGGGAGCTTTAGACATATTTTCACATGTTTTTTCCTGTATCCCCTCTGTTGCAAATCATCTGTTGTTTATAGAGCTCAATAACTCAAGATTAAATTTATACTTCACTTGAGTCAAAGATATATCCCCCCTCCCTGTACAGTAATTGCCTTTTTTATGGTATTATAACAAATACAAGACATCATTTTAAAAATATATAAAAATATACGTATACACTTTTCAAAGTAATTAAAATTGACCCGATCCACCACAGATCACTTTCCAAAGTCCAATGCAACAAGCACGGTCTCAGTGAAATACGATATAAAGAAGATTATCCAAAATAATATGATATATAGAAAATAAACAAAAAAAATACAAAATATAGAAAATAAACAAAAAAATATGATATATAGAAAATAAATGAAAAAATATGATATATAGAAAATAAACCAAAAAATATGATATATAGAAAATAAACCAAAAATACTAAATATAGAAAATAAACCAAAAATAACGAAATATAGAAAATAAACCAAAAAATACGATATATAGAAAATAAACAAAAAAATATGATATATAGAAAATAAACCAAAAATACTAAATATAGAAAATAAACCAAAAATAACGAAATATAGAAAATAAACCAAAAAATACGATATATAGAAAATAAACAAAAAAATATGATATATAGAAAATAAACAAAAAATAACGAAATATAGAAAATAAACAAAAAAATATGATATATAGAAAATAAATGAAAAAATACGATATATAGAAAATAAACCAAAAAATACGAAATATAGAAAATAAACCAAAAAATATGATATATAGAAAATAAATGAAAAAATACGATATATAGAAAATAAACCAAAAAATATGAAATATAGAAAATAAACCAAAAAATATGATAAATAGAAAATACACCAAAAAATACGAAATATAGAAAATAAACCAAAAAATATGATATATAGAAAATAAACAAAATACTAAATATAGAAAATAAACCAAAAAAATACAATATATAGAAAATAAACCAAAAAATACGATATATATAAAATAAACCAAAAAGAAGAATACTGGGGGGTTTTTTACAGCAGTGCTGAAAACATACCCCCAGAAGCTACTCATAAAGACCTTTTCATACAACAATATTTCAAACTTTTGTTAAAATATATTTCTTCTTTTCAGCCAGAAGGGGGAGCTTTAGACATTGTTTCACGTATTTTTTTCCTTTATCCTCTCTGTTGCCAATCGCATGTTGTTTATAGAGCTCAATAACTCAAGATAAAATTTACACTTCAGTTGAGTCAAATAAATATCCCCCCTCCCTATACAGTACCTGTCTTTATATGGTATTATAACAAATACAAGACATCATTTTAAAAATATATAAAAATATAAAAATATACGTATACACTTTTCAAAGTAATTAAAATTGACCCGATCCACCACAGATCACTTTCCAAAGTCCAATGAAACAAATACGATCTCAGTGAAACAGGATATAAAGAAAATTAACCAAAATAATATGATGTATAGAAAATAAACCAAAAAATACGAAATATAGAAAATAAACCAAAAAATATGATATATAGAAAATAAATGAAAAAATATGATATATAGAAAATAAACCAAAAAATATGATATATAGAAAATAAACCAAAAATACTAAATATAGAAAATAAACCAAAAATAACGAAATATAGAAAATAAACCAAAAAATACGATATATAGAAAATAAACCAAAAAATATGATATATAGAAAATAAACCAAAAATACTAAATATAGAAAATAAACCAAAAATAACGAAATATAGAAAATAAACCAAAAAATACGATATATAGAAAATAAACCAAAAAATATGATATATAGAAAATAAATGAAAAAATACGATATATAGAAAATAAACCAAAAAATATATATGGAAAATAAACCAAAAAATATGAAATATAGAAAATAAACCAAAAAATATGATAAATAGAAAATACACCAAAAAATACGAAATATAGAAAATAAACCAAAAAATATGATATATAGAAAATAAACAAAATACTAAATATAGAAAATAAACCAAAAAAATACAATATATAGAAAATAAACCAAAAAATACGATATATATAAAATAAACCAAAAAGAAGAATACTGGGGGTTTTTTTACAGCAGTGCTGAAAACATACCTCCAGAAGCTACTCATAAAGACCTTTTCATACAACAATATTTCAAACTTTTGTTAAAATATATTTCTTCTTTTCAGCCAGAAGGGGGAGCTTTAGACATTGTTTCACGTATTTTTTTCCTTTATCCTCTCTGTTGCCAATCGCATGTTGTTTATAGAGCTCAATAACTCAAGATAAAATTTACACTTCAGTTGAGTCAAATAAATATCCCCCCTCCCTATACAGTACCTGTCTTTATATGGTATTATAACAAATACAAGACATCATTTTAAAAATATATAAAAATATAAAAATATACGTATACACTTTTCAAAGTAATTAAAATTGACCCGATCCACCACAGATCACTTTCCAAAGTCCAATGAAACAAATACGATCTCAGTGAAACAGGATATAAAGAAAATTAACCAAAATAATATGATGTATAGAAAATAAACCAAAAAATACGAAATATAGAAAATAAACCAAAAAATATGATATATAGAAAATAAACGAAAAATACTAAATATAGAAAATAAACAAAAAATAACGAAATATAGAAAATAAACAAAAAAATATGATATATAGAAAATAAATGAAAAAATACGATATATAGAAAATAAACCAAAAAATATGATATATAGAAAATAAACCAAAAAATACGAAATATAGAAAATAAACCAAAAAATATGATATATAGAAAATAAATGAAAAAATACGATATATAGAAAATAAACCAAAAAATATATATAGAAAATAAACCAAAAAATATGAAATATAGAAAATAAACCAAAAAATATGATAAATAGAAAATACACCAAAAAATACGAAAAATAGAAAATAAACCAAAAAATACGATATATATAAAATAAACCAAAAATAATAAAATATAGAAAATAAACCAAAAAATACAATATATAGAAAATAAAACAAAAAATACGATATATAGAAAATAAAACAAAAAGAAGAACATTGGTTTTTTTTTTACAGCAGTGCTGAAAACATACCCCCAGAAGCCACTCATAAAGACCTTTTCATACAACAATATTTAAAACTTTTGTTGAAATATGAATTTCTTCTTTTCAGCCAGCTTTAGACATATTTTCACATGTTTTTTCCTGTATCCCCTCTGTTGCAAATGATCTGTTGTTTATAGAGCTCAATAACTCAAGATTAAATTTATACTTCACTTGAGTCAAAGATATATCCCCCCTCCCTGTACAGTAATTGCCTTTTTTATGGTATTATAACAAATACAAGACATCATTTTAAAAATATATAAAAATATAAAAATATACGTATACACTTTTCAAAGTAATTAAAATTGACCCGATCCACCACAGATCACTTTCCAAAGTCCAATGCAACAAGCACGCTCTCAGTGAAATACGATATAAAGAAGATTATCCAAAATAATATGATATATAGAAAATAAACAAAAAAATACAAAATATAGAAAATAAACCAAAAAATATGATATATAGAAAATAAATGAAAAAATATGATATATAGAAAATAAACCAAAAATACTAAATATAGAAAATAAACCAAAAATAACGAAATATAGAAAATAAACCAAAAAATACGATATATAGAAAATAAACAAAAAAATATGATATATAGAAAATAAACCAAAAAATACGAAATATAGAAAATAAAGCAAAAAATATGATATATAGAAAAAAAACCAAAAAATACGAAATATAGAAAATAAACCAAAAAATATGATATATAGAAAAAAAAACAAAAAATACGAAATATAGAAAATAAACCAAAAAATATGATATATAGAAAATAAACAAAATACTAAATATAGAAAATAAACCAAAAAAATACAATATATAGAAAATAAACCAAAAAATACGATATATATAAAATAAACCAAAAAGAAGAATACTGGGGGTTTTTTTACAGCAGTGCTGAAAACATACCCCCAGAAGCTACTCATAAAGACCTTTTCATACAACAATATTTCAAACTTTTGTTAAAATATATTTCTTCTTTTCAGCCAGAAGGGGGAGCATTAGACATTGTTTCACGTGTTTTTTTCCTTTATCCTCTCTGTTGCCAATCGCATGTTGTTTATAGAGCTCAATAACTCAAGATAAAATTTACACTTCAGTTGAGTCAAATAAATATCCCCCCTCCCTATACAGTACCTGTCTTTATATGGTATTATAACAAATACAAGACATCATTTTAAAAATATATAAAAATATAAAAATATACGTATACACTTTTCAAAGTAATCAAAATTGACCCGATCCACCACAGATCACTTTCCAAAGTCCAATGAAACAAATACGATCTCAGTGAAACAGGATATAAAGAAAATTAACCAAAATAATATGATGTATAGAAAATAAACCAAAAAATACGAAATATAGAAAATAAACCAAAAAATATGATATATAGAAAATAAACGAAAAATACTAAATATAGAAAATAAACAAAAAATAACGAAATATAGAAAATAAACAAAAAAATATGATATATAGAAAATAAATAAAAAAATAAGATATATAGAAAATAAACCAAAAAATATGATATATAGAAAATAAACCAAAAAATACGAAATATAGAAAATAAACCAAAAAATATGATATATAGAAAATAAATGAAAAAATACGATATATAGAAAATAAACCAAAAAATATATATAGAAAATAAACCAAAAAATATGAAATATAGAAAATAAACCAAAAAATATGATAAATAGAAAATACACCAAAAAATACGAAATATAGAAAATAAACCAAAAAATACGATATATATAAAATAAACCAAAAATAACAAAATATAGAAAATAAACCAAAAAATACAATATATAGAAAATAAAACAAAAAATACGATATATAGAAAATAAAACAAAAAGAAGAACATTGGTTTTTTTTTTACAGCAGTGCTGAAAACATACCCCCAGAAGCCACTCATAAAGACCTTTTCATACAACAATATTTAAAACTTTTGTTGAAATATGAATTTCTTCTTTTCAGCCAGCTTTAGACATATTTTCACATGTTTTTTCCTGTATCCCCTCTGTTGCAAATGATCTGTTGTTTATAGAGCTCAATAACTCAAGATTAAATTTATACTTCACTTGAGTCAAAGATATATCCCCCCTCCCTGTACAGTAATTGCCTTTTTTATGGTATTATAACAAATACAAGACATCATTTTAAAAATATATAAAAATATAAAAATATACGTATACACTTTTCAAAGTAATTAAAATTGACCCGATCCACCACAGATCACTTTCCAAAGTCCAATGCAACAAGCACGGTCTCAGTGAAATACGATATAAAGAAGATTATCCAAAATAATATGATATATAGAAAATAAACAAAAAAATACAAAATATAGAAAATAAACCAAAAAATATGATATATAGAAAATAAATGAAAAAATATGATATATAGAAAATAAACCAAAAATACTAAATATAGAAAATAAACCAAAAATAACGAAATATAGAAAATAAACCAAAAAATACGATATATAGAAAATAAACAAAAAAATATGATATATAGAAAATAAATGAAAAAATACGATATATAGAAAATAAACCAAAAAATATGATATATAGAAAAAAAACCAAAAAATACGAAATATAGAAAATAAACCAAAAAATATGATATATAGAAAAAAAAACAAAAAATACGAAATATAGAAAATAAACCAAAAAATATGATATATAGAAAATAAACAAAATACTAAATATAGAAAATAAACCAAAAAAATACAATATATAGAAAATAAACCAAAAAATACGATATATATATAAAATAAACCAAAAAGAAGAATACTGGGGGGTTTTTTACAGCAGTGCTGAAAACATACCCCCAGAAGCTACTCATAAAGACCTTTTCATACAACAATATTTCAAACTTTTGTTAAAATATATTTCTTCTTTTCAGCCAGAAGGGGGAGCTTTAGACATTGTTTCACGTGTTTTTTTCCTTTATCCTCTCTGTTGCCAATCGCATGTTGTTTATAGAGCTCAATAACTCAAGATAAAATTTACACTTCAGTTGACTCAAAGAAATATCCCCCCTCCCTATACACTACCTGTCTTTATATGGTATTATAACAAATACAAGACATCATTTTAAAAATGCATACACTTTTCAAAGTAATTAAAATTGACCCGATCCACCACAGATCACTTTTCAAAGTCCAATGCAACAAGCCCTTTCTCACTGAAATATTATATTTAGAAAATAAACCAAACTTTTTTTAAAAAAAGC
>NW_028320145.1:45000-55000 GCF_062004578.1 Staurois parvus
AGTTTTTTATTTTATTTTGGATAGGGTAGAGAAGGGTTAAAATATCTGCCAGTTATTTTCTTTCAAATTTTGGATAGTGTAGAAAAGGGGTAACACTTCTTCCAGTTTTTTTTTTTTTTTTTTTACATATAGCGTAGAGAGGGATACTGTATATGTGTATATATAGAGTAGGGAAGAGTTAAAAGTTTCAACAGTTTTTTTTATTTTTTTTTATTTAATTTTTTTATACTGTAGAAAACACTTCTTCCAGTTTTTTTGTTTTTTTTTTATTTAGTGTAGAGAGGAATACATGTATGTAGTATATAGAGTAAGGAAGAGTGAAAAGTTCTAACAGATTTTTAAATTTTATTCATTTTTTTTTTAATAGAGTAGAAAAAGGTTAAAATGTCTGCCAGTTATTTTTTTCTCCTTTTACATTTTGAATAGTGTAGAAAAGAGAAAAGGGTTAACACGTCTTACAGTTTTTTTTTTTTTTTTTTTAAATTTAGTATAGAGAGGGATACATATATGTAGTATGTAGAGTAAAGAAGAGTAAAACATTCTAACAGTTTTTTAATTCCTTTTAATTTTATTTATTTATTTATATATAGTGTAGAGAACGGTTAAAATATCTGCCAGTTATTTTCATTTACATTTTGGATAGTGTAGAAAAGACGTAACACTTCTTCCAGTTTTTTTTTTACATATAGCATAGAGAGCATGCATGTAGTATATAGAGTAGGGAAGAGCTATATAGAAAAGGGTTAAAGTATCTGCCAGTTATTTTTTTCTTTCCTTTTACATTTTAGATAGTGAAGAAAAGGCTTAAGACTTCTTCCATTTTTTTTTTTTTTTTTTACATTTAGCGTAGAGAGGTTTACATGTATGTCGTTTATACAGTAAGGAAGAGTGAAAAGTTCTAACAGTTTTTTAAATTTTATTCATTTTTTTTAATAGAGTAGAAAAAGGTTAAAATGTCTGCCAGTTATTTTTTCTCCTTTTACATTGTGGATAGTGTAGAGAAAAGGGTTAACACTTATTACAGTTTTTTTGTTTCGTTTTTTTTTTTTCCTTTTAGCGAAGAGAGGACTATATATTAGTAGTATGTAGAGTAAAGAAGAGATAAAAGTTCTAACAGTTTTTTAATTACTTTTTATTTTATTTATTTATTTATATTGTAGAGAAGGGCTAAAACGTCTGTCAGCTTTTTTTTTAATTTTATTTTGGATAGTGTAGAGAAGGGTTAACACTTCTTCCAGTTTTTTTTTTTTTTTTTTACATATAGCATAGAGAGGGATATATGTATGTAGTATATAGAGTAGGGAAGAATTAAAAGTTCCAACATTTTTTTTAATTACATTTTTTTTTATAGAGTAGAAAAGGGTTATTTTTTTCTTTCCTTTTACATTTTGGATAGTGTAGAAAAGGCTTAAGACTTCTTCCATTTTTTTTTTACATTTAGCGTAGAGAGGGATACATGTATGTAGTATATACAGTAAGGAAAAGTGAAAAGTTCTAACAGTATTTTCAATTTTATTCATTTTTTTTAATAGAGTAGAAAAAGGTTAAAATGTCTGCCAGTTATTTTTTCTCCTTTTACATTTTGGGTAGTGTAGAAAAGAGAAAAGGGTTAACACTTCTTACGTTTTTTTTTTTTTTTGTTTTGTTTTTTTTACATTTAGCAAAGAGTGGGATACATGTATGTAGTATATACAGTAAGGAAGAGTGAAACGTTCTAAAAGTTTTTTTCATTTTTTCATTTTTTTTTAATAGAGTAGAAAAGGGTTAAAATATCTGCTGGTTATTTTTTCTCCTTTTACATTTTGGATAGTGTAGAAAAGAGAAAAGGCTTAACACTTCTTCCAGTTTCTTTTTTTTTTTTCATTTAGTGAAGAGAGGACTATATATTAGTAGTATGTAGAGTAAAGAAAAGTTAAAAGTTTTAACAGTTTTTTTATTTCTTTTTCTTTTCTTTTATTTATTTATGTATAGTGTAGAGAAGGGCTAAAACTTGTCAGCTTTTTTTTTACATTTTATTTTGGATAGGGTAGAGAAGGGTTAAAATATCTGCCAGTTATTTTCATTTACATTTTGGATAGTGTAGAAAAGGCTTAACACTTCTTCCAGTTTTTGTTTTGTTTTTTTACATATAGCATAGAGAGGGATATATGTATGTAGTATATAGAGTAGGGAAGAGTTAAAAGTTCCAACAATTTTTTTATTTTTTTAAATCTGCCAGTTATTTTTTTCTTTCCTTTTACATTTTGGATAGTGTAGAAAAGGCTTAAGACTTCTTCCAGTTCTTTTTTTTTTTTACATTTAGCATAGAGAGGGATACATGTATGTAGTATATACAGTAAGGAAGAGTAAAAAGTTCTAACAGTTTTTTAAATTGTATTCATTTTTTTTTTTAATAGAGTAGAAAAAGGTTAAAATGTCTGCCGGTTATTTTTTCTCCTTTTGCATTTTGGGTAGTGTAGAAAAGAGAAAAAGGTTAACACTTCTTACAGTTTTGTTTTTTTTTTTTTTCAATTTAATATAGAGAGGAATACATGTATGTAGTATATAGAGTAAAGAAGAGTGAAAAGTTCTGACAGTTTATTAAATTTTATTCATTTTTTTTTTAATAGAGTAGAAAAGGGTTAAAAGTTAAAATGTCTGCCAGTTATTTTTTCTCCTTTTACATTTTGGATAGTGTAGAAAAGAGAAAAGGGTTAACACTTCTTACAGTTTTTTTTTTTTTTTCGTTTTTTTTTTTTTACATTTAGCGAAGAGAGGACTATATATTAGTAGTATGTAGAGTAAAGAAGAGATAAAAGTTTTAACAGTTTTTTAATTCCTTTTTATTTTATTTATTTATTTATTTATATATAGTGTAGAGAAGGGCTAAAACTTCTGTCAGCTTTTTTTAAATTTTATTTTGGATAGGGTAGAGAAGGGTTAAAATATCTGCCAGTTATTTTCATTTACATGTTGGATAGTGTAGAAAAGGCTTAACACTTCTTCCAGTTTTTTTTTTTTTTTTACATATAGCATAGAGAGGGATATATGTATGTAGTATATAGAGTAGGGAAGAGTTAAAAGTTCCAACAATTTTTTAATTTTTTAAATTTTTTTTTATAGAGTAGAAAAGGGTTAAAGTATCTGCCAGTTATTTTTTTCTTTCCTTTTACATGTTGGATAGTGTAGAAAAGGCTTAAGACTTCTTCCATTTTTTTTCTTTACATTTAGCATAGAGAGGGATACATGTATGTAGTATATACAGTAAGGAAGAGTGAAAAGTTCTAACAGTTTTTTAAATTTTATTCATTTTTTTTTAATAGAGTAGAAAAGGGTTAAAAGTTAAAATGTCTGCCAGTTATTTTTTCTCCTTTTGCATTTTGGGTAGTGTAGAAAAGAGAAAAAGGTTAACACTTCTTACAGTTTTGTTTTTTTTTTTTCAATTTAATATAGAGAGGAATACATGTATGTAGTATATAGAGTAAAGAAGAGTGAAAAGTTCTGACAGTTTATTAAATTTTATTCATTTTTTTTAATAGAGTAGAAAAGGGTTAAAAGTTAAAATGTCTGACAGTTATTTTTTCTCCTTTTACATTTTGGATAATGTAGAAAAGAGAAAAGGGTTAACACTTCTTACAGTTTTTTTTTTTGTTTGTTTTTTTTTTATACATTTAGTGAAGAGAGGACTATATATTAGTAGTATGTAGAGTAAAGAAGTGATAAAAGTTCTAACAGTTTTTTATTCCTTTTTATTTTAATTTATTTATTTATATATAGTGTAGAGAAGGGCTAAAACTTCTGTCAGCTTTTTTTACATTTTATTTTGGATAGTGTAGAGAAGGGTTAAAATATCTGCCAGTTATTTTCATTTACATTTTGGATAGTGTAGAAAAGGCTTAACACTTCTTCCAGTTTTTTTTTTTTTTTTTTTTTTTTACATATAGCATAGAGAGGGATATATGTATGTAGTATATAGAGTAGGGAAGAGTTAAAAGTTCCAAAAAATTTTTTCTTTTTTGAATTTAAATTTCTTTTATAGAGTAGAAAAGGGTTAAAGTATCTGCCAGTTATTTTTTTCTTTCCTTTTACATTTTAGATAGTGTAGAAAAGGTTTAACACTTCTTCCAGTTTTTTTTTTTTTTACATTTAGCGTAGAGAGGGATACATGTATGTAGTATATACAGTAAGGAAAAGTTCTAACAGTTTTTTAAATTTTATTCATTTTTTTTAATAGAGTAGAAAAAGGTTAAAATGTCTGCCAGTTATTTTTTCTCCTTTTGCATTTTGGATAGTGTAGAAAAGAGAAAAGGGTTAACACTTCTTACAGTTTTTTTTTTTGTTTCGTTTTTTTTTTTTACATTTAGCAAAGAGAGGACTATATATTAGTAGTATGTAGAGTAAAGAAGAGATAAAAGTTCTAACAGTTTTTTTTATTCCTTTTTATTTATATATATATATAGTGTAGAGAAGGGCTAAAACTTCTGTCAGCTTTTTTTTACATTTTATTTTGGATAGGGTAGAGAAGGGATAAAATATCTGCCAGTTATTTTATTTACATTTTGGATAGTGTAGAAAAGGCTTAACACTTCTTTCAGTTTTGTTTTTTTATTTTACATATAGCATAGAGAGGGATATATGTATGTAGTATATAGAGTAGGGAAGAGTTAAAAGTTCCAACAATTTTTTTATTTTAATTTTTTTTTATAGAGTAGAAAAGGGTTAAAGTATCTGCCAGTTATTTTTTTCTTTCCTTTTACAATTTGGATAGTGTAGAAAAGGCTTAAAACTTCTTCCAGTTTTTTTTTTATATTTAGCATAGAGAGGGATACATGTATGTAGTATATAAAGAAAGGAAGAGTGAAAAGTTCTAACAGTTTTTTTTAAATTTTATTCATTTTTTTTAATAGAGTAGAAAAGGGTTAAAAGTTAAAATTTCTGCCAGTTATTTTTTCTCCTTTTACATTTTGGATAATGTAGAAAAGAGAAAAGGGTTAACACTTCTTACAGTTTTTTTTTTTTTGTTTTGTTTTTTTTTTTACATTTAGCGAAGAGAGGAATATAGAGTAGGGAAGAGTTAAAAGTTACAGCAATTTTTTTTTTTTTTTTATAGAGTAGAAAAGGGTTAAAGTATCTGCCAGTTATTTTTTTTTCTTTTAAATTTTGGATGGTGTAGAAAAGACTTAAGACTTCTTCCAGTTTTTTTTTTTACATTTAGCGTAGAGAGGGATACATGTATGTAGTATATACAGTAAGGAAGAGTGAAAAGTTCTAACAATTTTTTAAACTTTATTCATTTTTAATAGAGTTGAAAAAGGTTAAAATGTCTGACAGTTATTTTTCTCCTTTTGCATTTTGGGTAGTGTAGAAAAGAGAAAAGGGTTAACACTTCTTACAGTTTTTTTTTTTTATTTAGTATAGAGAGGAATACATGTATGTAGTATATAGAGTAGGGAAGAGTTAAAAGTTCCAATTTTTTTATTTTTTTATTTATTTATTTTTTATAGAGTAGAAAAGGGTTAAAGTATCTGCCAGTTATTTTTTTCTTTCCTTTTACATTTTAGATAGTGTAGAAAAGGCTTAAGACTTCTTCCAGTTTTTTTTTTTTACATTTAGCATAGAGAGGAAAACATGTATGTAGTATATACAGTAAGGAAGAGTGAAAAGTTCTAAAAGTTTTTTTCTATTTTTTTCATTTTTTTTTTAATAGAGTAGAAAAGGGTTAAAATATCTGCTGGTTATTTTTTCCCCTTTTACATTTTGGATAGTGTAGAAAAGAGAAAAGGCTTAACACTTCTTCCAGTTTTTTTTTTATATATTTATATATTAGTAGTATGTAGAGTAAAGAAAAGTTAAAAGTTTTAACACTTTTTTTATTTCTTTTTCTTTTCTTTATTTATATATAGTGTAGAGAAGGGCTAAAACTTCTGGCAGATATTTTTACATTTTATTTTGAATAGGGTAGAGAAGGGTTAAAATATCTGCCAGTTATCTTTTTTTTTCTTTTACATTTTGGATAGTGTAGAAAAGGGTTAACACTTCTTCCAGTTTTTCATTTTTGCTTTTTTACATTTAGCGTAGAGAAGGATATACAGTATGTATGCAGTATATAGAGTAAGGAAGAGTTAAACGTTCTAACGGTTTTTTTTATTTTTTTTATTCAACTTTTTTTTTGAGTACATAAGGGTTAAAACTTCTGCCAGTTTTTTTTTTTTGTATAGGGTAGAGAAAGGTTAAAATATCTGCCAATTATTTTTTTTTTCTTTTACATTTTGGATAGTGTGGAAAAGGGTTAACCCTTCTTTCAGTTTGTTTTTTTTAGCATTTAGTGTAGAGAGGGATATATGTATACAGTATGTACAGGTGAAACTCCAAAAATTAGAATATGGTGCAAAAGTTCATTTATTTCAGTGCAGCAACTTAAAAGGTGAAACTAATATATGAGACTCATTACATGCAAAGCAAGATAGTTCAAGCCGTGATTTGTCATCATTGTGATGATTATGGCTTACAGCTCATGAAAACCCCAAATCCACAATCTCAGAAAATGAGAATATTCCATGCAATCAATAAAACAAGGATTGTACATAGAACAATATCGCACCTCTGAAAAGTAGAAGCTGCATATGTACTCAGTACTTGGTTTGAGCCCCTTTTGCAGCAATGACTGCCTCAATGAGGCGTGGCATGGAAGCTATCAGCCTGTGGCACTGCTGAGGTGTTATGGAAGACCAGGATGCTTCAATAGCAGCCTTCAGCTCTTTTGCATTGTTCGGTCTCATGTCTCTCATCTTTCTCTTGGCAATGCCCCATAGATTCTCTATGGGGTTCAGGTCAGGCGAGTTTGCTGGCCAATCAAGCACAGTAATCCCACAGTCATTGAACCAGGTTTTGGTACTTTTGGCAGTGTGGGCGGAGCCAAGTCCTGCTGGAAAATGAAGTCAGCATCCCCATAAAGCTCGTCTGCGGAAGGAAGCATGAAGTGCTCCAAAATCTCCTGGTAGACGGCTGCATTGACCCTGGACTTAATGAAGCATAGTGGACCAACACCAGCAGATGACATGGCTTCCCAAATCAACAGACTGTGGAAACTTCGCACTGGACTTCAAGCATCTGGCAGTGTGTGCCTCTCCATTCTTCCTCCATACTCGGGGTCCTTGGGCCTCTCCATTCTTCCTCCATACTCGGGGTCCTTGGGCCTCTCCATTCTTCCTCCATACTCGGGGTCCTTGGGCCTCTCCATTCTTCCTCCATACTCGGGGTCCTTGGGCCTCTCCATTCTTCCTCCATACTCGGGGCCCTTGTGCCTCTCCATTCTTCCTCCATACTCGGGGTCCTTGGGCCTCTCCATTCTTCCTCCATACTCGGGGTCCTTGTGCCTCTCCATTCTTCCTCCATACTCGGTGTCCTTGGGCCTCTCCATTCTTCCTCCATACTTGGGGTCCTTGGGCCTCTCCATTCTTCCTCCATACTCGGGGTCCTTGGGCCTCTCCATTCTTCCTCCATACTCGGGGTCCTTGGGCCTCTCCATTCTTCCTCCATACTCGGGGCCCTTGTGCCTCTCCATTCTTCCTCCATACTCCGGGTCCTTGTGCCTCTCCATTCTTCCTCAATACTCGGGGTCCTTGGGCCTCTCCATTCTTCCTCCATACTCGGGGTCCTTGTGCCTCTCCATTCTTCCTCCATACTCGGTGTCCTTGGGCCTCTCCATTCTTCCTCCATACTCGGGGTCCTTGGGCCTCTCCATTCTTCCTCCATACTCAGGGTCCTTGTGCCTCTCCATTCTTCCTCCATACTCGGGGTCCTTGGGCCTCTCCATTCTTCCTCCATACTCGGGGTCCTTGTGCCTCTCCATTCTTCTTCCATACTTGGGGTCCTTGTGCCTCTCCATTCTTCCTCCATACTCGGGGTCCTTGGGCCTCTCCATTCTTCCTCCATACTCGGGGTCATTGTGCCTCTCCATTCTTCCTCCATACTCGGGGTCCTTGGGCCTCTCCATTCCTCCTCCATACTCGGTGTCTTTTTGTCTCTCCATTCTTCCTCCATACTCGGGGTCCTTGTGCCTCTCCATTCTTCCTCCATACTCGGGGTCCTTGTGCCTCTCCATTCTTCCTCCATACTCGGGGTCCTTGTTCCTCTCCATTCTTCCTCCATACTCGGGGTCCTTGGTTTCCAAATCAGATGCAAAAGTTGCTCTCATCAGAAAAGAGGACTTTGGACCACTGAGCAGCAGACCAGGTCTGTTTTTCTTTAGCCCAGGTAAGACGCTTCTGACGTTGTCTGTTGTTCAGGAGCGGCTTGACAAGAGGAATACAACATTTGAAGCCCATGTCCAGGATCCGTCTGTGTGTGGTGGCTCTTGATGCACTGACTCCAGCCTCAGTCCACTCCTTGTGAAAGTCCCCAGCACTTTTGAATGGCCTTTTCCTGACAAGCCTCTCCAGGCTGCGGTCATCCCTGCTGCTTGTGCACCTTTTTCTTCCACACTTTTCCCGTCCACATAACTTTCTATTAATGTGCTTTGATACAGCACTTTGGGAACATCCAACTTCTTTTACAATTCCCTTTTGAGGCTTTCCCTCCTTATGGAGGGTGTCAGTGATGGTGTCAGGTCAGCAGTCTTTCCCATGATTGTGATTCCTACTGAACCAGACTGAGAGACCATTTAAAGGCTCAGGAACCCTTTGCAGGTGTTGTGGCTGAATGATCTGATTAGAGTGGGACACTTTGAGCCGAGATTATTCCACCTTTTCACAATATTCTCATTTTCTGAGATTGTGGATTTGGGGTTTTCATGAGCTGTAAGCCATAATCATCACAATGATGACAAATCACGGCTGGAACTATCTTGCTTTGCATGTAATGAGTCTCATATATTAGTTTCACCTTTTAAGTTGCTGCACTGAAATAAATGAACTTTTGCACCATATTCTAATTTTTCGAGTTTCACCTGTAGAGTAAGGAAGAGTTAAAAGTTCTAATAGTTGTTTTTTTGTTTGTTTGTTTTTTTTTTATTATTATTGTATTTATCTATTTATTCATAGAGCAGAGAAGGGTTAACATTTCTGCTAGTTTTTTTTTTAATATATTACTCTATTTTGAATAAGGTAAAGAAGGGTTAAATATCTGCCAGTTATTTTTTTTTTCTTTTACATTTTGGATGATAGTGTAGAAAAGGGTTAACACTTCAAAGAGAAATGTTAAAACCTCTGCCAGTTTTTTTTTTATATGCATATTGGATAGCATGAAGAAGAGTTAAAACTTTTGGCAGTTTTTTTTTGAAAAATGTTTTATAGTTTATATATATATATATATATATATATATATATACACGGCTCAAAAAAATGAAAGGAACACTTTGAAAACCCATCAGATCTCAATGGGGAGGGATCTCCTGCTGGATCTCTATACTGACATGGACGGGGTAATGTGTTAGGAACGTAAGGATGTCCCATCGTTTGATGGAAATGAAAATGATCGACCTACAGAGGACTGAATTCACAGGCACCCCAAAAATCAAAGTGAGAAAATGATGCAGCAGGCGAGTCCATTTGGCTGAAATGTCATTGCAGCAACTCAGAATGGTCCTCAGTAGTCTGTGTGGCCCCCACTTGCTTGTATGCATGCCTGACAATAGATGGTGTCCTGGGGGATTTCCTCCCAGATCTGGACCCAGGGCATCACTGAGCTCCTGGACAGTCTGAGGTGCAACCTGGCGGCGTCGGATGGACCGAAACATGACATCCCAGAGGTGTTCTATTGGATTTAGGTCAGGCGAGCATGGGGGCCATTCAATGGTATCAAATGCCTGCATATTCTCCCCACATGAGGCCTGGCATTGTAGTGCACCAGGAGGAACCCAGGACCCACTGCACCAGGAGGAACCCAGGACCCACTGCACAAGGAGGAACCCAGGACCCCCTGCACCAGGAGGAACCCAGGACCCACTGCACCAGGAGAACCCAGGACCCATTGCACCAGGAGGAACCCAGGACCCACTGCACCAGGAGGAACCCAGGACCCA